>NW_027481838.1:0-110905 GCF_965637985.1 Blastobotrys vanleenenianus
AACCTGTAACCTACCAATGGTTACGGTCGTGGTAGTAACTCCAGTATCTCCGGGTTCCTGGTCTGTCTCATCATGATAAGCTGAGACATGTGAAGTCGATACACATTGTCCCTTTGACTTCCAACAGCGTGCATATCTTGAATACAATGTTAGGAAGAATTCACAAAATATTATCATTGTTGGACGGGCGAACACGTACACAGAAATATCAAGTACTGTAGTAAGAGTAATAACACACGTAAGTCAAGGACAGAGCGTACAACGATGTCCGAGGTTTTCAATAGAGTTATGGATCAGACTAGTAATGATAGACTGCAACAGCTTCACAGAATAAAACGGTGAAGAAAGGAAAAGAGAATGACTCGGATATGGTGACTCTTTATAGGAGCAACTCAATTGACTGAAGATGATTGGATATGATGATTCCGGGAAGTTTACCTCCGAGCATGTACCCACCGTTGGTTGTGTCGTTGGTAATACCTCAGTCCGTCTCATCCTTGTATCCTACCGTGGTAACACAGGTGAAGTCGATGTACTGTGCCCCTTTGACGTCCAACATATAGTACATAGGATATAGTACATAGGATATAGTACATAGGATATAGTACATAGGATATAGTACACAGGATATAGTACATAGGATAACATATTTGCCCGTTAAGCAGACGATTAAACATATTACCGGTAAACAAAATCAAAACATTTGGCTGGTGAGGCCAACTTTCTTGGCACCATCTGCATCAATGGCACGAGGGAAACCGTTTCATGTGAAGCAAGAATTCGTTGAGCACCAATAATTACACTGATGACACTACCCCTGAAAATTACCGGGGAAATACACAGCTTCTTGCCTACGCTATTAGGCACGCCGGTACAAGAATATGAGAAAGCGGAATATATTCATAACCTGACGATGGTTTTGCTACAAAAGGTACCTTTATACCGAGAAAGGAAATACACGTCAATTTGCAGCTTCATTTTACATCGAGTGGCATTTTAGTTAATCACGTATTACCAAGTATATGAAGTAGCGGGCTCAGGATACTGACAAAAATTGAATTTTGGTCTCTATGGGCATGGGAAATAGATTCTGAAGTCTTCACCTGGAACTTTGTTGCCGAGAACAAAGTATGGAACCAGCTGCGCCTTCTTCCCATCCCCAAGTTGGAGGTTCAAAGCTACAATGGCAGTGTTTTCGATCACCACTTTTTCTTCTTCCAACCTACTATTTTCGGAAATCATGACCTCGCTTACTGGAACAGGGCTTCTGCTCTGCTCTAGACCGTAGACGAACGGACCGCGCTCTACTGCTAGCATGCCCTTCGTGGCTTCCACACGTGGATCCGAGCTCACAATATTTGCCTTCATATCGTAGCCCACAACGATCTTCTCGTTGTTCCACTTTCGCTTCGCGAACCTCAAATAGCCATTGTCCTGGTTACAAGGTATGTTGTACTGGTAGTTAGACGAAGACTCTGGCAAATATAGTGCCAGCTCTATTTCATTTTCCGATGCCAGTTCGATTTCAATGACCGCCTTCCACGGATATTCTGTTCGAATGACGGCGTCGACCTCTGAAGACCGATATTCTCCTCCCATCCACATGTTAATCGCGAGTATGTCTCCGTTCTTCTCGAAGGCGTATTCCTCTAGGCTGTTCAATAGACGAGCCAGATTTGGGGGACAGCAACTGCATTCAAACCAAGAGCTGCGCTTCAAATTGCACCCAATGAGAGGCTGGTTGTAGTAGAAGCTTGCACCATCAAGGGATACGCCACCAATGACGTCGTTGTACAATGCCCTCTCCATAACCCGGGGGATGGTTCCATCCAGCTTGCGTCTCAGCATGTATTTGCCCAAGAAGAGAATGGCGATTGACGCACAGGTTTCGGCGTAGCAGTTCAGAGGTAAATCAAAATCAGCTCCAAACCCTTCCCATTCATGGTACGCGCCAATACCGCCATGGATGTAGACCTTTGTGTCGACCATGTTGTTCCATAAACGGTCGACCGCATCGTCTAGAGAGGGATCTTTGATAATGTTGGCCAAGCCCTGGACACCGGCAAGGAGATACATTGCTCTCACGCTGTGGCCCTTGATTTTCTTGAGCTCTCTAATGGGCGCTTCGGCTTGCATATACCAGTGGCAAGGCGGATCAGGCCACGGCTTCCCCCTGTACTGCTCCCCCGGGATGAATTTCATTGGATCAATACCCAAATTCTTTGCCTCTTCGTCGTAGAGTTCACCGCCATTCTTCCCCCGTTCATTGACGAAGAAAGCAAGCAGATTGAGGTACTTTTTCTCCGGCCTGACTTCGAGCAATCGAACCAGGGCGAGTTCGATCTCGGGGTGGCCCGGATATCCATGGAGCTGATCATCCGCAGGACCAAAAACCTCGCAAATGTAGTCAATGTAGCGGCACATAATATCGAGGAATTCGTTCGAACCTGTCAATTTGTGATGGGCGACAGCTGCCTCAAGCAAATGGCCAGCACAATACAACTCGTGCTCATGAGCGACATCCTTCCATCTCATTTCAGGCTTGACGACTGTGAAGTAGATGTTGATGTACCCATCAGGCATCTGGGCCTTCTTGATCATGTGAATTCCATCTTCGATCCACGACATGAAGATAGCATAAAGAGAATCTGACTTCTCCATATACTTGAGCGCATAGCAAGCGCTCTCCAGGACTTTAGCAATGTCGCTATCCCAAAAGATATGAGGCTCGTTATCGTCGCCCGTTTTCCAAGTTAGTCGCATGGCATCCCAACGGCCAGTTTCTTTCATCTGGCTGTACATAGCAGGAAGGGTGGCATTGCGAGTGACCGCAATTCGCTGGTTCCAAAACTCTTGGTTAATTTTGGTCATGATTTGATTGCTAAAATGATGATTTGCTTGCAAGGAGAATGGACCCACTAAATAGTGCCGTCTAGAATGACCAGCCAATGTGGCTCCTCGACACTGGGGCAAAAAGCCAGCCTACAATAGATTGAATTCCCCCGATATTTCCGCAGCGAAAGCGAAGAAAAACGTCATAAGTGGATCATTCACCTGCCTATTTTTCCGCTG
The DNA here is from genome assembly GCF_965637985.1 of Blastobotrys vanleenenianus. NCBI lineage: Eukaryota > Fungi > Ascomycota > Dipodascomycetes > Dipodascales > Trichomonascaceae > Blastobotrys > Blastobotrys vanleenenianus. The sequence continues at coordinate 3,073 of NW_027481838.1, forward strand.
TCCTGCTAGAAGGATCTCCCAAAATTGCGTTTGAAAGTTCATGTTTGATCCATGGAATCAAAACATTCTAACTGAAGGTGATATCTCCCTATAAGCCTGTATTTGGGAAACTCTGTTCAATCGTCCTAATATTCGATTTCATGAGAAAGGAGTCCATATTGCTCATTTAGAAGCAATATAATAGTATCATTCCTTCCCTTGCTGGCGGCTCTCGCTTTAAGTCTGATCGGCATGGAAAGTTAGGAGTTCATGCCACGCAGCTCAAAAACATATTGGCAAAATCGCGGGAAGGGATGTTATGAAAAAGCAGTGAATATGACGCTCCACGCCAAGGATAGAGTATTTTAGCGTCTCCAAAAGGAGCAGGACCGGAGTTATAGATACACCGAATCTGGCGGGGCCGGTGTCGATCAACGACAATCGTACGGATAAATTGGGCATTGTATGAGATGCAAGACAGCTCTGCAGGAGATTATGCACGATAGGCCCCCCTGCAAGGCATGTACCCCGGAGTGCTCGATTGCGGGGGTGGGGGAGAAAAGGCATCGGAAATATATCGATATCTGGGGTTCTCGGGTACAGGCGCTTATAAAAGATGATGGTAATTCATGGTAATTGATGTCTAGCTCGACAATGGGTGAAAAGGTAACCGTTGAGCACTCTGAGTACGCTGACCCGGAGAAGGGTGGAGTTTCGCGAATTGATTTGGATGATGCCAAATATGCGAGCCATATCGAGAAGAATTTGCCCGTTCTCAAGGCCCTGTGGAGTTACCGAAGGGCATGCTTCTGGTCGGTCGTAGCGTCTCTATGCATTATCATGGAGGGCTATGATATCGTTTTAATCGGTAGTCTCTACGCCCAGCCTGCTTTCGCAAAGAGGTATGGCAAGCTTTACGATGGCGAGTATAACATTCCGGCAAAGTGGCAGCTCGCAATTGGCAATGGTGGATCGTAAGTTCATAGAACACGGAGCGCGGATTTTGACTAACTAGGTTAGCGTCGGTGCATTCATTGGTGGACTTTTAAATGGGTTGATAGTTGATCGGTTTGGATACCGTAAAGTCGTACTAGTTTGTCTTGTGCTGACCTCTGGATTTGTTTTCTTGACCTTCTTCGCTCCCAATATCGAGTGTCTCTTTGCTGGATGCTTCCTTTGCTCCATTCCATGGGGCGTATTCGCAACAATGGCTCCTGCCTATGCATCTGAGATTTGCCCCACCGTTCTTCGAGGATATCTGGCTGTCTACGTCGACTTATGTTGGATCATTGGGCAGTTGATTGCAGCAGGCGTTATGCAGGGATTCTCCACGGACGACTCACAGCTCGCCTATCGAATCCCATTCGCGCTACAATGGATGTGGCCAGTACCTCTATTTATTCTTATGTGGTTAGCTCCCGAGTCTCCGTGGTGGCTGTGTAGGCACGGGCGGTATGAGGAAGCTGAGAAAGTCCTTCAAAGGCTGTCGGAGGAAGAATCGGAAGTCGACCCCAAGAGTGTTATCTCTGAGATTCTCCATACCCAGGCAGTTGAGGAGGAAATTGGTGCCGGTGCTTCTTACTGGGACTGCTTCAAGGGAGTCGACCTCCGAAGAACGGAGATTGTCTGTATGGCCTATGCTGCGCAGGCTCTTTGCGGACTGGCAATCGGTGGCACTCCGACATATTTCTTTACCCAGGCAGGTATTCCTACCGAATGGTCCTTCGACTTTACTGTTGGTGTGCTTGCGATGGGATTTGTCTGCGTATGCATTTCCTGGGTGGTGATGACCCATGTTGGCCGAAGAACTCTATACGTTTGGGGTCTCGGAGCATTGGCATCTATCCTCCTTTTGGTTGGTATTCTATCCGCGGCGAGTAACTCTAGAGATTCGCTGTTAGCCCAAGCATCCTTGATTTTTGTCTGGGGAGCAGTGTTCTACCTTACTCTTGGACCAATCTGTTTCCCGATTGTTGCGGAAACGTCCAGTGTAAAGTTGCGAGCAAAGTCTACCAGTCTTGCACGAAGCACCTACTATGTTTCTAACATTATCATTGGTATCCTTAATCCGTACATGATTAACAATTCGGCGTGGGGGTGGAAAGGCAAGACTTGCTTCTTCTATGCTGGGACTTGTGGCGTGTGCTTCCTCTGGGCTTACTTCAGACTTCCCGAAACCGCGGGAAGGACATATGAAGAGCTTGATGTTCTCTTTGCTCGAAGAATTTCGGCTAGGAAATTTGCCTTCTGCGTGGTCAATGTATATGCTGAGGATAATGATGTATTAGAGGTTAAGGCGACGAAGAAAGAGGCACGAGAAGCCCAGAAATTGCTAAGTGAGGTTTCAGTCGCCAACTCGAAGGGCGACCATTCTAAGGTTTATCGTGTCAAGCAGTAGGTATATACTTTTTTAATTATTATTTCAATTTGTTGAACAAGTTCTAAGGACCGCTGATCCCGTCCGCCTTGGATTTGGATATTGGGTGTCCTATATTAGAAACCTCATATAATCAGACTGGTCGTCTTTCGCCTTAGATAACAGACTTTTTTAAAATCTTTACTACCGCTACTGCATTCTTATTTTTAGAGTAACTTTAGATGAGTGGCAGGCGTCGGTCCAATTGCGATATGAGGGGCCCAATTATTCAACTGTAGTTAACCACTCCTACCTCTCAAATTGGCCGCTCCTAACTTGCATGCGACCATGCTAGCCGTTAGTCATTGCATAGCTCGTCCATATGGATTTTCCATTCTATCGGAAATTTGAGGTTTTGACAGCCGGATGAATTGATGTAAAGTATGAAACGCACTAATGTAGGTAGCGTATCAACACACTGAAAGCGGTACTCACCACCGCCATGAAGAAAAATCAACTTTGCCTTGGAGCTCGAACCCAAATGTTTTAGCTGTTAAAAAATTTCTGTTTTGAGGCTTTCGTCTACTAGTATAGCACATTACGGGATGGGGAAAATGTCGCTTATTGTGAATCTGCTGGTATATTTGACATGAAACAATAGGGTCAGCCTCATTTTCGTAGATCTATTCGAATCTTAGCAAGGCCCACGTTATAAATATATCTCCAGTATGCTCTCCGAGACTCTAAATCCAAAGTATTATGCGAACAATTATTTACTTGGCCGTCGTGCTCTTTCTAGCGGCATCATGCGAGGCAATGTCCACAGTTGTGGACTACGAGACTCAACTGATCACCGAAGTTTTCACCAGCCAAGTCACTATAACCTCCTGTAAAGACCACGGCTGTACTGCGGCCCCTGTTACCGTTACTAGGATTGGGAAGCTTACAACGAAACAAGCGACTGCTTCGATCCCTGAGCAAACATCCATTCTGACATCGTTTATTCCAAACCGCTCCGAAGATGCTACCCCTACACAAGAATTGTCTTCATCATCGACGGCAGCTCAAAGACCCTCTGCAGAAATTGCTACATCTGCATTAACTGACAAAAAAGGTGTTCCAGCGACTTCAACAGCCGGGCCTGTAGAAACCGAGCCATCTCCGGGACGCTCTGAATACTCCGCTAGCCTTGAGACTAAGAACCCAGTCCGCAGCGGCTCCACGGTCCCTTTCGAGTCAGAGAGAGCTAGCCTATCAACACAAACAACTGCAAGCTCCAAAACTACAACTGTGATTAGAAAGGCGACTACTGTCAGAACTCTAACCACTTGCGATGAAAACGGCAAAACCAGGACCATCTACCTGACTCTTACTGGGCTGCCAACAGCCACACATATGCCAGTTACTACTACATCCTCAGTGTTGACTACTCCACATGAAACGAGCGAGGTTGCCCAACCAGAGAAAACATCTTCTTTGGATACAGCCAGCACTTCGACCAAGACGACTACGGCGTTAAGAAAAACCCTCATACTGAAAACATTGACGACGTGCAATGAGGAAGGCAAAACCCAGACCATTGTGGTCACTGAAACCTCGAGCTTTGGGCCTTCATCTACGGTGGTATCGGCTTTTCAGCGTACCACAGAGGTTACTTCATCATATATCACTGCTAGCTCTGATGAAAACCAGTCAGAGGGGCCAAGTATATACTCCACTGAGGGCTTTACCATAAAGTCTACCTTAATAAGCCCAATCATGTCTGCCGGATCTGTTGCGTCTACTGAGCCCGGAACTCGAGCCTCTCAAACTGGTATGCCGAATTCAGCGGAGGTTATCCGTACCGCTACCGACGCGGCTTCTGAAACCAACGATTCAACTCGCCGCACGACCTCTGCAGCTGCTATTTTGACCGCTGAATCCACTAGCCAACAGAGCGATGTGTGTCGACCTTCAATGGCAAATCAACTTCCACCAATGGCGCTCCTATCAAGCCATTGCACAAATCATCGGCTACAAAAGCTCACTGCGACCAATGTAGCTCAATCAAGACCCAACAAGAGACTACTCCTGGCTCACCTCCGACGTGTATTCCTGGCATCGGTGATGTTGGATGCATTGAGCAGATAAATTCCGGAGTATCAACCCCTCGTGATGTATCCCCGCTCCTCCTGTTACTGGTTCTATTGTTATAATTTTCCAACCCAAACGTCTAATTAGAACATCAACATAGTTTGCAAGCTAAGTAGTTTCGCTGTTTTGCTGTTAAAAAAAATGTACTTTTCTGCGGCAATTTACTGCAGTGCTATAGCCCTGCGCCAAATAGGTACGATTCGTTATACATTGTCTCAGACAAGGTTTAATTATTGCAGTACAACCGTTTTGGTCTGCATTGCGTAATCTCTGTACCAGCGCAGGCGTATTTGGCATCATGTACTCCACCCACCAACTACACTGTACGTACATTGGCTGCTCACATCCCCCAGCCCTTAGTCAGGTATCCCTGGTCTGCGAAAAAACTCAAAAAAGCCCCGAGAGATCCCATATGTACTATGTTGCTTGAACATCACTGATGTAAATTTAATTTGCGAGCATAAAGGTAAGTCGCGCCACCTCCACCGTGATGTGCTTGTCCTGTTAGCCCTGTTCCGCGTAGGGGTGTGGCTGTATGTCTCACAAAATCTTCACAAGAATATTCCTGTTTCGGATTGACCTGTGCGGCGCACATGAGCCGCACATTGCATCGATCGGCGACAGGGGAGATTATATTAAAGATTGAATAATAAGCAAGCCCAATTGACAAACGTAATTGGTTGTAGCTCCCATTGCTATTAAATGATGCCGATATGGCTTCCAGTGCTTGTGAATTTGGCTTTTGGCTCATCTCAAAGGCCGGTTTACAAGACTGGGGAACATTGCATACCTGATGTATTCTCCCAACTTGCCGTACCTTAAGAGACACACTTTACCTTTTTCACCTACCCACAACACTTCCACTGCTACTTTTTACTCTTCTTCTGGCGTTCTTTCTAGCTGTTCAATATTTATTTCCGCTTCACCAGTGTTTGGTTCTACCTCGTTACTGGCTGAAACACGTGCTTACACCCTTTTTGTGTGGCTAAGTTGAGTAGCGTAGCGGATATCCGTACGGCCACCTCGTAGAGCCCACACAGATCTACCACCCTATTGTTCAACTACGTTTACAACCCTACGCTGTACAGTAGGAGAAGACGCAGGTGGCATTTGACAATTTTCCTTAAAGGGTTCAACAGTTTGTAATATCTTTGCCGAGAATATTCCATACGGCAAAAACGCACCCCTGGCGCATACTACTCTCGACTCTCACAGCGAAAACAGTGGGCCTGAGCGGCGATTACGCTAGGTGATCACAAGTTACCCTTTAAGTGCCGGGCAGAGCGCGCAAGCGAAGGCAAAAGAAAAGGACACGCCGGGAAGCTTTGTTTACTTTTTGTGACACGCTTGTGTTCGGTATTGTCTCACCGTTGCCAGCGGATTGGTTGCTTTTTGTGATTTTTTCTCCCACACACGCACGCATCGTCCCGGAAGACAGAGAAGAACCTTCTCTGGGTGTATCGGTGACGCTCCTTTATTTTTGGCGATTAATAGACTGGTCAATCCAGTTGGATAAGAAACTGTCGTCGCCATCTTTAACGGGGAAACTTTATTTATTTAATTTTTTCCCTTCCGACGTGCGGCTTTTCCCCTTTTAATATTTTAATTTTATTTTCGCATTAGTTTGCGACGAAAGAGAGAGAGAGAGAGAGAAAAAGGAAAACCGAAAACCAGGACTCACTTATGGAAACGGCTACCGCGTCGACAGAGGCTAGCGTAGGCCTTGCTATGCCCAGCGGTGATCATAAAGACCCACTGGAGAACGGACACTCGACTATTGCGTCTGGGGAACGCGAAACAACCCTGCTAGACGGAAAAGAGGAGCCTAATGCCATAATGTACGAACCGAAACTCGGAGAATCGGACAAACTGGGAGACTTGGCTATTAGTAATGGGGCGACTCCAAGCCAAGCGGAGAATAATGGAGGCGAGGACGCGTTCAGCTCGTCAGAAATGCCCACTACTGCGCACCAGACCCCCTCGGTGCGAAATACCGACGAAGACAGCAATACTAACGTAGAAGAAGACGAGGACGAGGCTAAAGATGAAGATATACTCATGTCGGTGGAGCCGACTCCGCAATTACTACCGTCATCATCATCGGTTACACCAGATCCAACAATACTTAAAGAAGAGCAGGAGATGATTGCACGGGAATATCGCGAGTTGGCTAAGCTCTTTGCAACAGCTAGGGGAGCGCGATCGGGGGAGATGCTCAATGCGCTGAAAAAGGGCAAGAGTTTTACCATGGTTAGCAAAGTATATGCCCGTCACAATGAGATATTTGACCGGCGCAGAAGGTTTGTTAACAAGACCTTCCAGTACTACGCTGATATGGTCGATCGGGTAATCAAGGGGGAGGCTAAGAGCATATGGACTCAGTACTATGACAAGCGGCTCTCTGCGAAGGAGGAAATGATTGAAGACCTAAACAAGAAGATCGCTCAATTGGACTGGGAGTATAGTAAGTACTCCAAAGCTGACTTCTCCTTGCGTCAATCATACTTCCTTCGCCGCAGGGGGAACAATTCTGTCATGGGCAAGCCTCATCTGACTCCTTTGGAGGACATTCAGATCGAGTCTGATCTCAATGCGCTACGTAACAAGGATCAGTTGGATACTGATGCCTGGGATGACGTGGAAAACCACATTATTCAGTCCATTGGTGGTGAACAACCTGTTGAACTTGAAGAGCCTGGTACAGAGCTTGAGACGCCTCAGCCAGAGGAACCAGCAGTCCCACAGGCGGTACCCAGTCCTCCTGCTCCTCCTCCTCCGCCACCACCACCACCACCACCTCCTCCTCAGATGCTTCCACCACCACCACCCCCACCGCTTCCGCCTCCTCCGCCTCTGCCCATGCAGGTTCAATATCCACGGGAGCCAGATCATAAGCCCAGTGCTAATCTTGAAACGCTTGTCGAAGTCTCACACAATGCTGCTGGGGATCATCGTGAATACAATGGTCGCCATATGCAACAGCCCCAGGCCTCCCCACAGCCTCCCGAGGGGTACCGCAACGGTCCAATACCTCCTATGAACAATTACCCACAGCAGCAGCCAATGCCGGGCCCACACGGGTACCAATACCCGCCACTGCCCCACCAATCCCCGAAGCCCCATGGCATGATGATGGCTCCTCCGCCGCCTCAATTTTCGGATCAGAATATGGATCATCAGCATCAGCAGCAGCAACAGCCACAATATGGGCCAGGACCATACCAGCAACAACAGCACTACTCTTCGCCTCAGTTCTATCAGCAACAGCAACAGCACCAGCAACAACAACAGATTGGTTCACCATATGGCCAGCCCTATCAAATGCCCCAAGGCCAACAGCACCCGAGTCCTATTTTGGGCATACCTTCGCGGAATCAGCCAAGCAGCCCCATGATTGGCCATCATCAGATGCCACCCATGCATCACCAGCAACAGCAGCCTGGCCAATTCGCGGGAGGATACCCAGGATACAACCAGTATGGTCATCCCCCTCCGCCTGGCAGTCAAATGCCTCTCCCACCACCACCTCCTCCACCAGGCTATTTTGTTGTTCCGCCGTTCCCACAATACCAGCAGCAGCAACAGCAACCACAGCCGGGTGGGTATGGACCTCCTCCGCCTCATCAGCAGCAACACGAAGGCGGAATGCCTCCTCCACACAGTGGACCGTTCATGTATGGCCATTATCCGCCAAATATGATGCCTCCACCTCCGCCTCCGGAGTATTATAAGCGGTAGAACTACAATTGCTACAATCACTACAAGCGATGCACGGAGTGAGCTATAACGATGCAGATGAACGATTATTATTATTTATACGTATTTGTGTGTAAAATATATGCAATACCAAAAGCATTTGTATTTACATATTTCACGTCAAGAGCGTATGTTATGCAGTACGCAACACCGGGGTTTGGGGGGTCTCTAGGAAGTGGGTTTGCGAGGGCCAGCCCTCGAGATCTCGTATTTGGGGGCAGAGTCCCCAACCCCCCCGTTGGTAGCAACCAGATCTCCGCGCAGAGGAGCCTCAGTCCCCCCAATTACTGTAGGAGAAGATGATGTACTGTTAATCTGATTTTACATATTTCACGGTTTCATCATATACAGACGTGAGGAAGTCGTCGTGTAACTTGTAAATGTCCACTGGAGAGCTAATTGCCGATCTAAATTCGCGGATTTGAGAAGAAATGAACAGCTGAAGGGCAGTCACAATGGAAGATAAGCGGTAGAACTTCGACTGGTTAGACTTTGTCATCGTCCACAACTTCAACGCGTACAAGCTCTTAAACAAGAAGCGATAAATAAAAGTATACCGCGCAAGGACCTGCTTTGTAAATATCGTAGATGCTAGGGGTTTCGGTATAGCCGTGGATAACAAAACAGTTGTCGTAGTGGAGCCGATTATATCAATAGAAACATTGGTTTGCTTACAAGGAAGAGACCGCTCATAACGTTCAATAGCTTGGTCTAGGTGGTAGTCGATAGTATGGCGGCTGAGAGAGGATATATCTGTCCCGTAATCACATAGAGTGTAGATGAAATCGCTGATGATGCCTTTTGAGTCTTGAATGAGATAAACTTCGCAGATGGATTCATAAGTCTGCTGAAAGCTGTGCGACATGAGCGCATTATAAAGCGAAACTTCGAGATCTCTGCCATAATTGATCATCTCGCGCTGGAGATACTGAAATAATTCGTCGGAAAAGCTGAGAAATGAAGAGGCATCTGGAATAGGGTTAGTAGCAAATTTGTTAGTCGGAGTTCGTTTCAGGTAATCATCCTCTTGGGGAAACTGCTTAATAAGATGGGTATAGTCTCCAAGCTGGCGGAGCGACTTAGTAAAGGGAGCAAAAAAGACAGGTGCTCGCGCCTGGATAATATTTATGCCTTGGTCGCCGCGGTCAATGAAAAAACCAGAGCCGGTTTTGCCGTGGCTTATCCAGTCGTTGACTATGGACGCGTAGTCGTCAAATGCTGTAGAAAACAGTTGGGAAAAAACTGTAATGATTGGTGGATCCGCGTAAGAGAGCTGTAAGCGACATATGCTGTTGTACAAAACATCAAGAGCATGTACTACTCGGCTCTTTTCAAGCGTAGCGGCTTCAATTAGTCGTAGCGTCCCCAGTAGAGGGTTCAATAATCGGTTGAATGGTGTTAGATGCACGGTGTGGACTCTAATGAGCGAAACAATTTCGTCACTATCATTCAGCAACTGGGTAAGGAGGAATTCAAGTTTGGGTTCAATCTCCGTCGAGTAGAACCTTTCCAGCGCTCCCGATATACTAGGTATGCCTATTATTTCCGGCTCATCTATGAGAGTGCGCAGCCGAGATGTGAGCGTCCCAGTCTTCGCATAGAGCTTCAAAATTGACGTTAAAATGTCACTTGATAAATGCGACAGTTCATACGGCAGAGGGGTAGATACCGCTATTTCCTCGCCGGAAAGAAATAACTTCGTAGGAAGTCCTTGAAGCATGAGAATGCATTCTTTGAGGATATTTGCCTCAGCGATACGACCATTTCCTTGCTCAGAATTGGCGTAATAGAGCTCAGACTTCAAAGTGTCCAGCGTTGATTTTGGGCGGGAAATGGCAAACTTTTCAATTGGAATTGGCTTTTGCTCTATTGTCATGTTCGCCAATGCAGCAGCGATATCCTCATCCACGGCACTCTCCAGATCTTTTTCCAATTCTTCCTCGTCACTCCACGCGCTTAAAGAGCTGCTACAACTGCTTTGGTCATTAAAATCTGCCCAATGCTCTCCAGTCAATGGTTCCTCAGCTACAATTTCGCTCCATTTCCAGTCTTTTTCTTGTTTTTCTTCATCTGAAGAGGCCAGTTCCAATATTGGAAGCTCCTTGAGGGCCAAAGGACTTCCGGGGAGGTTCAAGACCAGCGAAAGGACCTGATAAAGCCCCTCTACCTGCCTCGGAGAAAGGCATTTGCCTAATTCCTGGGCTTGTTCAACCCTGCTACGCAATGCCCGGGCTAAATCACGTCTCCCAACCACTTCAAACTTTTCTACCAGCCCATAGAGCCTTTCCACCACAGATGAAGGGTCCACAGATCCATAGGTCTGTCGCTTGACAAAGCTCTCCACGCGCGCCGTAGTCCGGTCCAGGATCTCCTCACTGTCGGCCCCCGTGAGATGCCCAACCAGTTCTCTTAGATCCCGCCTCCGCGCGACCAAATGAGGCGTGTCCGACATGATCCCCAGCGTTACGCGTTCATTCGATGATGTCTGATCGGAGAGTCAAAAGATGCGCCCGCCCCAACCCTTTGCCATCATCACCCACCGCTATCGTCAACATCCTTGCTACTTACGTCGTCAAAATAAGTGTTGTTAATCGTCTGAATTATTTGGGTGTATTAGATATATTCTACAAAGTTGAAGCAGAGTATTATAATACCTAGAAATACCAAAAGAATTGGGAACTATTGATAGCTGCTACGAAATTACAAATAATAATACTGGGCCAGAAGAACTACCGTAATAGTTACGGGATAATCAATTACCAGTAAATTCACCGAATTATACAAAGATTAATACCGAAAGCTCTGAAAATTACCACAAAGCAAAGGAAAAGATGGACTCGTCTGAATTGGTTGCGCAGTTCTGCCAGGTTACAGCAGCAGACCCTGATTTGGCGGAACAGTACCTCAAAGTGTCCGATAACAACCTTGAACAGGCCATCGCTTTGTACTTTGAGTCTGGAGGAGCCTCTCTCGAGTCTCAGCAACAGCATCGAAATGTTCCGGATGATGATGAGCCGGTGATCATCCCTCCAGAGGAGGAAGAGGTTAGAGAGCGAATTGCGCCAGTTACAGAGCAATTGGTGAACCCACTGGAGCACCACATGGGCCTAGGAGGTTTTGGTGGTGGTGTTCCGCAAGACCGCCCAGGCATTTTCAACCAGCACGCTCCGCGGAGTGCTTTTGAGGATGAGGCTGACAGGGACCATGATGATGATGAGGAGGAGTTTTTGCGGCAGACAGTGGGCTCATCTCGGCTCAGTGCGCACGAATCTCGTCTAGCAGCTCTATTTAGGCCTCCGTTTGACCTTATTACCCGCGTCGACTTTGAACGAGCCAAGGATATCGCCCAGAGCGAAAGGAAGTGGATCCTGGTGAATATCCAGAACAACCGAGAGTTTTCCAGCCAGCAATTGAACCGAGATTTGTGGTCAGATAAGCGGGTCAAGGAAGTGGTCAGGGATAACTTTGTGTTTTTGCAATACGACTCGACGTCACCTTCGGGGGAGATGTACCGGCAATTGTATCCGTTTGAGGACTTCCCACATATTTCCATTCTTGATCCACGAACTGGCGAGCAGCTGAGAACATGGTCAGAAGTTCCCAAGAACACCGACTTCATTGATGCACTATTTGAGTTTTTGACCAATTTCAGCCTCGAGCCGGGGCACAAGAACCCTCTGGCGCAGATCCCCAAGCATAAGACGAACGTAGAGCACATGACAGAGGAGGAACAGATTCAGATGGCTCTGAGGGAGTCTCTAAATCAGAAGGCTTCGTCGTCTATGGATGAAGAGGACGATTGGCACGAGGAGTATTCTGACAGCGATATCGAAGTTCTTGACTATCCTCCACCTAGTGCTTCGCATCCTCCACCTAGTGCTGCCAAGAGTGACCACGAGGAGATTGAGATTGAGAGTGATAAGGGGGAAGAGAACCTCAGCGATGAGGATAAGTTTGCATTGATTGCACCGATTGAAGAGCCAGAGCCCACGGCCGATCCAAAGACTACCACTAGGCTTCAGTTCCGTCTGGCTGATGGTACGCGGGCTGTTAGGCGGTTCAATCTTACTGACACTGTCCGAACTGTTTATGGTGTTGTTAAACACGCGATTCCCCAGGTTAAGGGCAAGTATTTCTCCATGTCCAGCGAGCGCAAGAATCTCATAGAGTTGCTTGAGCAGACTTTGGAAAGCGCGAATTTGAAGAACTCCGTCGTCATGATAGAAATCGATGACGATTAGTTTAGTATGTATTTATATCCATTGCAACCATTAGATATCCGGGGACTTGTATAAATTATACGATTGACTTGGGGGCCAGCCCCCAAACCCCCTTAGCTCCGCCACGCGGAGATCTAGCAGATATAACTAATGAAGAACAGTCAATTAGTGTCTACAATCTCTCCGCGAAGCGGAGCCCCAGGGGGGTTTGGGGGGACTGGTCCCCCCAATAGTTTACTGCTTCAATTGACTTGGGGGCCAGTCCCCAAACCGCCTTGGGGCTCCGCTTTGCGGAAATCTTTTAGCGATCAATTATTGTCGCTATCACCGGTATTATCTAGGTTGGATTTACTCTTTCAAAACAAATCCCTGAAGAGACGAGACACAATTTGAAGAGCTCAATTTATTCTATGGCCTGTTAAAGAGAATCCCTGATCTGCTTAAGAGATTTAATTTGGGCACCGGTGGAGTCAAAGTTAGCATCGTCGAGCCACTGTTCGAAAGCAGCCTTGCACTTGGGCCACTCGTCGTCGAGCATGGCGAACCACGCCGTGTCCCGGCTCTTGCCCTTGATAATCATATGCTTGCGGAACAGCCCCTCGAAGGTGAATCCGAGTCGAAGAGCCGCATTCTTAGATGGGCCGTTAGCATCGTTGCACTTCCACTCGTACCGCCGGTAGTTCCATTTGTCAAATGCTAGCGTGGCCATGAGGTACATTGCTTCAGTGGCAGCCTTAGTCCGCTGGAGTTTGGGTGAGAACATTAGGTGACCCACTTCAACAGCCCGTGAGTGGATGTCAATCCGTAGGAAGGTAGCCACGCCAATTGGCTTACCCGTGGTGTTGTCCACAATAGTGTATGGAGACACGTCACTGTGGGCTACGAGATAGTTGATGTATCCTTGCTTAAACTCTTCTACGTTGGCATAAGGACCATATCCCATATAGTCCCATAGGGCGTCTTCGCCTTTAAGCACGCTAAACAAGTCATCGGCGTGGGCCAGGCTCAGGGGTTCAAGAGTTATGAACTTCCCCTTGGTAACCACTGGCTGGGGGTAGAATGCGTCGTAGGTCTCCACCGCGTATGTCATTATTTGGTGTGCTCAACTAGATGTGCTGGGATAGTCTATTGTATATTTATATCAGATATACGACCTACCTCAGGGTTAACTCGAACTCGGGTCGTCGTAGATCTGCTTCATACGGCTTATCGGTGACTCAGAGTTAAATAGCCGCCAGGTAACCGGGCTCCTTCATTCATTGGAACTACAATTGATATGTTTTCAAGAAATAGCAAGAAGGATGTTACGCATATTCATGTTACGAGGGTATTTTACTTAGGGGAAAAAAACGCGTCATTCATTGTGCCAAGGAGATTTTAAATGTTATTTCCGAGATTCCGACTTTGCGACATTATGTTTATGCTCGTACTCCGGACGATTACCGACTTCGTTCTGCGTGGGGGTATCTTCTTACGCGGTACTCACCCCCCAAAATATCAATACCAGCGCGGCTATATTTGTAATCAGGTTAGCCGATCAGCTACCTAAGAAGATAAGCTCCACATGTTAATATTATTTGGCAGGAGCTCTTTTAGATTGACCAGGGACCTCCGCAAAGCGGAGCTCCGGTAGTTCGAGGGCTGGCCCTCGTAGGCACTTTTACAATTGACTGGTACAGTTGTAACTGGGAGTTGTTACTGGGAGTTGTTACTGGGAGTTGTTACTGGGAGTTGTTACTGGGAGTTGTTACTGGGAGTTGTTACTGGGAGTTGTGACGGACTGTAACGAGCTGTTACGGGACGTTTGTTACGGCAACCGAAAAGTACACTATATAGACATACTAGTAAGGGAAAGCGCTAATACAGAGCAATTCCATTGATTAGCTGGTAAGATTAGACTGTTCTCATAAGCTGCTCCTCGGCAGCAGCAACCTTTTCATTAAACTTCCTTGCCTTTCGCTGCCGATACGCAATTCTCTCCTGCTTGAATGATTTGACCAGTTGGTTCTTGATATTCCGCATCTTGTCCCTGACCCACTGCCACATGAGCAGAGTGGTCAAACACACGCAAAAAGGAATAGCAATGGCCCAGTAGTACGTAACTGAGTTGTTGAGCGAGTCAAACTGTGTAAAGTTCATGCCATAGTATCCCGTGAGGAATGACAGCGGAAGGAACACGACCGTGACAAGCGACAGCAACCTAACAGCATCAGAGGACTGAATGGATATAGTGTTGAATATCAGCTCAGTCATCGACTTTGCATTGTTTCTCATAACGTCCAGATCCTGTGTATAAGTCATGGTATGATCCGCCACGTCTGCGAGATATACTACAGCGAGATCGGATATCCCTGAGGTCAGCCCTGGGCGCGTGGCCGCAGATTGTATGCCGGCCCCAGCGTCCCCTGCTAGCGCATTCTCCGACTCATTCTCCTCAGACGCTAGTCTCGTAGACCTCTTGTCCAGCCCGGAGTGGTCCCGAAGCGAATTCAACAGAGACGTGATAGGGACTATAGCATTCCGCAGAATCGTCAGCTCAGCATTGAGCAAATGTAAGTCTTGGGTGTGGCCCATAGTCGGGTTCATCACAGCAGCAATCTCAAGCTCGTCCAGCTTTTTGCGGTACTGGGCCACAATGGGATATATCTCGTCTACTGCACAGTCAATAACAGCCTGGAGAAGCATTGACGGGTCCTCTGACTCCCGAAGAATTGTATGATCGGTGCAGATTCTTGAAAGCACTGGGGTCTCAACTCGAGCTCCTCCCTTATCGAAGAAGGATATAACAGTGCCGCTATCAGTCAGAAACAAATACACTTCCTCGACACCCAGAGCCTTGCCCATTCCAGCCAAGGGACGCCTCGACTCGAGGTACAGAGCGCCCTCCGACTGCTCCTCCTCGGGGTTATTCCATCTGTATATAGTACTGGGATTCTCTGCGCCAATTCGCCTAGCCAGGGTCATATCTTCTGTCATCATTGTGCCGCCCGGGAAAGCAGCAGTGTGTCGCCTCTTGTTTTTAGAGCTCATCTCGGGCCTTAGCTCATAATCAAATTGTGAGCTCTCAGGTCCACCGGCCCATCTCCAAAACTTCAAACCGTCATGTTCAGAACTTTCAGATCGAGGGAAGAACCACCTCCAAAATTTAAACGTTTCTCTGCGCTCAAATCTTCTGGGGATGTAGTTCATGCATTTAAACAGCGGGAAGCAGCAAAATGTGTGGGTAGGATAGCGCTCTGCCTTGGTAGCTCTGGACTCGGCAAATATCATGTCCTCGATGGCCAGCTTGTGAAGCTTGTAGTACTTGCCAATTGCCTTCACGGCCATGCCACTTTGTCCTGCAACGTTTATCCACCGCACTTTAGACCATTGAGGGCGGTCTTCAAGGGCCATGACCAAGTCATGCGAGTCATCTAGAGTCTCATCTTCATTTGGAGTGATCTCGATCCTTCGCACTTTGTACTGCGTCTTATAATAATCTACAATGGTCACCTGGGAGCCCAAAGGGTTGTCGTAGTTCTTTGGCGGGACTAGTCTGTCGACATCGTTGCCTGGTTCCAGTCCGCTTCGTACTCTCTTCTGCCACACGGATGACTTTTTGACAATTGAAGGGTGGATCGATCCACGGTGACGCAGCCTGGCAGATCCAATCGACTGCTTCCTGTGGCGCAGTCTCGAGAAATGAGAATGCGTCGTCCCGTCAGACACGAAAGACGATTTGCCAGCAAACGATACGGACGGATGAAATATGCGGCTGACTCGAGACTGTAGGCTCGCTGGTCGCGACTGGGACTGATCAGCTAGGTGAGGGCGGCCCTGGGGTATATTCAAAGACTGCGACTTTATATGAGTGTCGCCAGGGAACGGTGCTGTGGCTAGGGCAATTTGTGTAGTTCGAGGGCTAATATTGTCGTCTTCCCTTGGTGGGAAAATAAATGGGCTCTTGTGTTCAAATATCGAAGATTTAGGGAGTTCCTTGGGTCCTGCAGTATCAGAAGAAGACGAGCTTCTGTCCAAAAACGATTCCTCTTCTTCTTTGACCTTTCTGACATAGTCAGAAAAGCTCCCTGGGTCGCGGAACTCGTTCATCATTTCCTCCTCCAGGTCATCCTCATTGTACCCGAGCTGCTGATATTGAGCGATATCTAGAGGGACTGAGGGCAGACCAGGGTCGCCGGAATCATACACAGCAGCAGTGACTGTCATTCTATGCGGTTAAAATGGAAGAATCTCATCTCATTGATCCATTGATCTCTTAATGGTGACCGTCACATCTCATCAAACTTTATTACCCTCCACTTCCACTTGACCAATCTACACTACGAATTTACCAGTATTACATAATAGTACTCCGCGTAGCGGAGCCTCAGGGGGTTTGGGGGACTGGTCCCCCAAATATTTACTCCAGCATAAAGTCTTCGAGGTCCCCCAAGTGTATTACTCCAGTATAAAGTATTCGAGGGCCAGCCCTCGAGCTCCCGTAGCTCCGCTTCGCGGAGGATTTTAATAGTAGGACGCACCCTTTATTGCATACATGGTTTTTTCTAGTGATAGCGCCAGGTGAATGAATTGTACCGGTATTACCAGCAGAAAAACAGCTAAGGTTGGCAGTTGAGACGGTGAGTTGGAAAATGGTAGAAGGTTCCCAATACCCTCCCCCCTTGCACCATTTATAATCAATACCTACCTTCCATACCAACTCAGTGGTCTACCATTCTCTTTAACCCGTTTAAATTTATTTATTTTATTTATTTTAACTCGTGGATACCCCATGAAGGTGCTTGATGGACTGTGGCTGTTAATAGCCCTGTTATTCTGCGTGGCAAGTGCAGAGGACAGGAGTAATGAAGATAGACACACAAATAACTGGGCGGTGCTCGTGTCGACATCACGGTTCTGGTTCAACTACAGACACATGGCCAATGTACTGAGCATGTATCGCACAGTGAAGCGGCTGGGTATCCCCGATTCGCAGATCATTCTCATGCTCGCGGACGACGTGTCATGTAACCCGCGAAACACGTTCCCGGGCACTGTCTATAACAACGCCGACCGGGCAATTGATCTTTACGGAGACAACATTGAGGTTGATTACCGGGGGTACGATGTGACCGTTGAGAACTTCATCCGGCTTCTGACGGATCGATGGAACCCCGATACGCCGCGCTCCAAGCGGCTCCTGACCGACGACCGGTCGAACATTCTCATCTACATGACCGGACACGGCGGCGACGAGTTTTTGAAGTTCCAGGACGCCGACGAGATTGGCTCGTTTGACCTGGCTGACGCTTTCGAGCAGATGTGGGAGAAGCGGCGGTACAATGAGATTCTGTTCATGATTGACACCTGCCAGGCTAACACAATGTATACCAAGTTCTACTCGCCGAACATTCTGGCGGTGGGGTCTTCTAACCTCAAGGAGAACTCTTATTCGCACCATGCGGACCAGGATGTCGGGGTTGCTGTAATTGATAGATTTACTTACTACAACCTGGAGTTCCTCGAGTCGGTTAACAAGTCGTCCAAGAAGACGATGCAGGAGTTATTTGACTCGTACGACCCGCGGGAGATTCATTCGCATCCTGGCATTCGAACTGATTTGTTCCGACGTGAGATGAAGGACGTTTTGATCACTGATTTCTTTGGCAATGTGCAGGAGGTTGAGATTGGCAACGAGGAGAGCGATATTCTGCGGAGGGCAGCCAAGGAGCGGAACAATGCTTCGGCGAGTGCTTCGGAGGCCGTGAGTGAGGAGCTTCCCGAGGGGAAAAAGAATCAGGAGACTGTGGGTGTGTACAATCTTGTTAAGGACGTGGCTGACCAGACGAATTGGGTCCGAGTTGGCCTTATTGTTGCCATTGTTTCCTTCGTCGGCTCCTCTGTCCTTTTGTAAGTGTTATAGACAGTTTAACCCCCTATTGGAGATGTAGTGAGTAGTGAATAGTGAGTAGACCCAGAGGACTTAACCGTTACAGTAGATTTCATTGCAATAATTGACCCAGAGGGGCAGGACCCGGCTACTCAGAGTAGCACATTGGGAAATTAGACTCTGATCAGTGTTGTGACCTATTTACAGCGTCGTTCTAGTTAGAAGCCTGGAATTTCTTTATTACTGTGGTAAAGTTGGTACGGATAACAAATCATAACTGTCAACAGCCAATGTCAATGACCACATTTAAAGGAGTAGGGTTGTGTTAAGTCCTACTTAGGTGGTTAATGGGCACAATGCCCATGCCCAATAGCTATGGCCACCTTTGAAGGGAATTGTACCCTGTCCTATCCTAGATGATTACCTGGCTTGTTAACTGGGCACGTGAGAATGTGCCGAAGCCAAAAAGTTAGTGTGAATCTAATTGAGAAAGATTTGGTTTTGGAAGTACCATCCCATAGCTAGGAAAATGTTGTTTTAAGCATCAGACCCTTAAACGGGAAAACTCACGAGTGTACATTTGAAGCAATTTGCTCTATATCTTTAGCTGTCAGTGTCGAATCCAACAGCCACCAGATTAACTTATACACTTCTTTGACCACTAGTACCGGTAATTCCCTTCTCTAACTACTGACAAATAATCTTCTCTAACTACTGGCAATACTCTTCTCTAACTACTGACAATACTCTTCTCTAACTACTGACAATACTCTTCTCCAACTACTATTAACTCCCTTCTCTAAATACTAATACCGTGGTAATGATACATTGGTTGTCCGGTAGATCACTTCACTGATACCGTGATATCGTCGCTAAACTATTCAACCCTAGCCATGTTCCCTACAACATCCACTAAGTCGTTTACCGCTCCCGTAATATCGTAGCACGCGTTAGGTAACGACCAATTACGGAAAATATAAAAGGGCGTCGCCCCGCCCCTCATCACCAATTTAAACGACATTTACCACGCCCCACCACATCGGTTTAACCGGGTACCGCAAAATAACAAACAATTTCAGGCGTATAAAAGCAAGCAACTACAGAGGTACATAATAGCCAAAACGTATATATAGTAATTCCATTGAACTAACCATTGTAAAATCTAGCAAATATTATCATAATTGGGCCATAATTTGACCATACTTTGGAGCTTGGACAGTCTGAACAGATTTTGACAGCCAAACGTAAGCGAAACACTGTTTTCCCTGATCCGATACATGGTGAGGCAAGTGGTGTTTCTGTGCAGCGGAATTAGGGGTGGGAGGCCAAATCACCACACACAATTATGCACCCTGCCAGCGCGGCCCACAAAGAACACCCAACGAGCGGAGCTGGCGCTTTGAGTCTCTTTTCTACCCAGTGCGTGCAAAAATACGCTTCATTTATCAGTGTCTAGTTGCCAAGGATGACATTTTGGCGGATAAGCAATGGGTTTTCGGCGATATCGGCCATTGACAAGATCCTCGACAAGCCGGACCACTCGCTAGAGGAGCTGCTTAATGAGCCCGAGCTGTTACAGGAGCTCATGGCGCCCAACACCCGGCTCGTGGAGTACCTGCGAGCGCCCGAGGTGATGGCCCAAATGGTGGGCTATCTCGTAGATCCGGCTCTCGGGGCCGATTCCTCTGGTTCAAAGAAAGGAGGAGACGAGCCAGCAAAGGATGAAGAAGGCGCGGGGGACCTCAGCGTGTCGTCGGATGAGGAAATGCCGCTAGCGACTCCTCCCGAGCAGCCCGCGGAGACGTTTGAGGAGATCAAAGAGCGCATTCTTAAAGGCGAGAGCTGTCACAATGATGACCGTGACGATAGTTACAATGCAGGAGACCTGAGCCACGGGTACGAAGAGGATGAAACCGAGGTGAAGCAGCGGTACGCGCAGATATGCGCTGAAATTCTGTCTGCCGATGTATGGAGCCTGACGGAGGCCCTAATGCAGAGCGAGGAGCTGATTGATGAGATATGGAAGCTCCTGGACTTTGATGAGCCGTTGGACTCGACGTATTCGTCGTTTTTCACCAAAATCAACCAGCACCTGCTTGATAAGAAGACAGACGAGATGCTGGCGTTTATTAGGCACAAGATGACTTTGGTTGATCGGTTTATGAAGCACATTGACAACCCACCGCTCATGGATTTCCTGCTCAAAATCATCTCTTCAGATAAGTGCGAGAACTCTACGGGCATTATTGACTTCCTGCAGCAGCAGAGGCTGATACCGTCGCTCATTTCGTTTTTGGGGCCTGAGGTGCCGTCCGGTGTCCAGTCGGCCGCTGGCGACTTCCTCAAGGCGTTTGTCGCCATTTCGGCCAACTCCAACGCGGAGAACAACACAATTGGGCCCAATGAGCTGTCGCGAGAGCTGGTCAGTGAACCCTGTGTGCGAGAATTAGTCAAACTCATGCTCCACGGAGGCACCGGTCTGGCGACCGGGGTCGGCATTGTCATTGAGATCATTCGTAAAAACAACTCGGATTACGACTACGTGCCTGTTACGTTTACCACCATTAAATCACATCCCCCGGGCCCCCGCGATCCAGTGTACCTGGGAACCCTTCTAAAGCTGTTTGCAGAGCACATTCCGCAGTTCCAGGCTATGTTGACTAAGGAGCATGCCGAGACCCTCGAGACGCCCATTGGCACTATTCAGCGGCTTGGGTTTGAGCGGTTCAAGATCTGCGAGCTGATTGCCGAGCTACTGCACTGTAGCAACATGGCGCTGCTTAATGACGTTAATGGCGAGGAGATTGTTCGGGAGCGTGACGAAGAGCGTGAGCGGGTAAAGAAGCTCATTGCCCGGGCGCGATTGAGCTACGGCGAGGATTCGGACGATTCGAGGGATGAATGGAGACTCGATGATTCTGAAAAGCCCAAGGAAGACGAGGACCCATCATCAAGTATGGACATTTCTCAAGATATCACCCAGGAAGAGCCTTCTAAGACTGAAGAAGCGCAAAAGAGCGGGGATTCTGACAGTGAGATGGCGGAGCCTACTCCAGCTACTAAAGAAGGTGACCCGACGACCCCGAACAAGACGCTTGAAAATGGCCTGGAGGACTTGGATCTCCAGCGGGATAAGGCCAATAGCGACGAAGCTGAGGCGATCCGAACGAATCCGGTTGTGGGCGACCAGCTAAAGATCGCGCTGGCCGACAGCGACTGCATTCCGACGATTTTCCGCATGTTCTTTGAGTTTCCGTGGAACAACTTTTTGCATAATGTCGTGTTTGATATTGTCCAGCAGGTGCTCAATGGGCCCATGCGCAGCGGATACAACCGGTACATTGCCATTGACCTGTTTAGCCGGGCAAAGATATGCGAGGCCATTTGCAAGACGCATGACTACTGCGAGGAGTACGAAAAGGAGCACAAGACGCGACTTGGGTACATGGGCTACCTGACGCTGATTTCGGAGGAAATTGTCAAGTTCACCGATGCACACCCGCCCGAGTCTGTTAGCCCGCTGGTTGTTGAGGCTGTTAACTCTCCAGAATGGACGCGCTATGTTCAAGAAACGCTGTTCAAGACGCGAGAGATGTACAATACAGTGCTAGGTGGTGTGCGGCCTGAGGACTCAAACGAGCGGCCGAACCACCATAGCATTTTGCTGCCTGATAAGGAAGACGACGATGCCGACGACCTGATTAACGACCACAATTTGGGTAAGGACTGCGATGAGTATGGCGATGATGACGACGAGGAAACGGGCTATGACAAGCTAGCAGCCAGTGCGGGACACAGTTTTGGCGAAGAAAACAAGCGCCACCATGACGATGACGAGGACGATGACGATGACCGTCCGGACATAGAAACGCGGCGCAACAAGACGTACGAGATCAGCTGGGATGATGACGACGACCACGGTTTAATGACCAATTCAAGCTACCTTTAATAATTGTAATGTTTCGTAATGCCTTAGTGTATAGTTTTTATTATTTACGTATTATAATTGCGATATCGCTGGGAGTTTTTTGGTAACTTCATTTTACCCCGGAAGTTGTTACAATTGGAGTTACTCTAGAAGGATAGTAACGTTCTTGAGATGCCAAGATCAGTTTGATAACCATTAGCTTTCAAGCTAACAATTAAGAAGGTATCATAGTAATGGCCGGTCTCTTAATACAACAAGCTAGGGAGTTATGTTAAAAGTGAGAAGACAGAGAGTACCGGTAGTACATTACCAGTAGCTAGAGTGGAAATCAGTATCATGGTACTGCTGTGTGACTATAGTTAAGCAAAGGTTGAGTTCGGTCAGCCTCTTCCAGGTGTGCTCCACTTGAATTCGCTTTTTAGAGTCAATTGAGCAATGCATATGGGAACCTCAAGGGGTCGTTATCATATGCCTGATAATGAATTTGCCTTTTCGATGTTCCTTAAACGATGGTTAACGGAACGATAGTATTGAACAACCGCCCGCCATAGGAGAATTAAAATCTTGAATACAGACTCAGGGAAAACTTATTGTTTCTCGAGTAATTCTACGAGAGAATATACGAAAAGAACTCAATTTTTACTGACCCAGGGGGGATATGTACCCCCGGAACCCCTCCCCCCCCCCCTATTGTACCCATAAGCATTCCCCGAACATATTCCAACAGTGATACAGGGGATAATTATTTACTATATAAAGAAGAGGAGCATGATTTAAATATTATTCTGGCTATGTAGTGATTGGTAGCGATGATATAAAGCAGATTTGCATGTCTCAGCCGCAGTGAGCCGCATGCACAACCGTTTCAGGGGTCGTACCTTACGTTTCTCCCGAGTTCATCTCTGTGTATTATACGGGAAGCTTGCAACCGATCATTAGCTTATAATCATGATCATAATAGATACTGATGAGATAAAGAAAATAACAGTCTTCTTCAAAGTACCTAATAGTAAATGGATAAATGAGTAATAATAACTAGTAGAATTACAAAATAGTAATAGAATAGAATACATCACTTTCGTCTCCTGGCACCAACCTTGGTCGCTGGCTTTGGCTTGAGTTTCTGCTTTTTCGCTGGCTCGGGGTCCTGTTTCTCGGAACTCTCATTTATCTCCTCCTTCGAAGACCGTATGAAAGAATACAGCTTCTTGGGCAAACTAAAAAGAACCGTATCGGACCACTGCGGGTCCTTGATCTCTTCCAAATCCAATGGATACTCGCCATCTTCATCTACCAAAGCAACCTTGCCCCCTGGGTAAACCATAAACGTCTTGCCATTCTCAAACGTAACCTTACGCTGGGTAGTAGGAAGACCTCCTGACCAGGCCAGGTGCTTACATTCGTCAATGACGGAATTCATGTGCTTTCGATGCTGTTTGGCCGTCAGTTTCTTAAACCAGTACTGGGCTACAGCAATCAACAAGTACAGAAACACAATGACCGAGCCAAACCCAGGACGGTATCGCGAGTAGTAATAGTCGGTCCCCTTCCACCGTGGGAACCCATGGTCGAGGAAAAAGTCGTATCTCTCCCTTCTGCTCGACCTCAGCACCTTGTTGACCAACCCCAGCCGAGCAAACCGGTCGGTAGCCTTCTTAGAAGGGTTCTTATCGGGGTGGATCTTTCTGGATAGCTTACGGTATGCCTTTGCGATATCAGCGTCCGAAGCATCCCTTTCGACCCCTATCCATTCGTAAAAGGTCACTTCACCAATGTCTCTGTGCAATGCATCGCGAAGGGCAAAGATTTCGCGGTCCTCAGGGGACCACGCCATCGCCAAGGCGGCCATCACGGCCACGAGCCACCACCACACAAGTCGCATTTGGTGAACACGTCAACAAAACCCAACGGAGTTTGAAAAATGTTTAAAACTCGCAACGACAAAATCTTTTAATCCCCAATCTTTTATTGTTTTCTGCAATATTGAGTTCTCGAAAATACACCAAAAATATTGTTGAATTCACAAAAAAATATCTGTAAGATTGTTGAAGTGCGAAACTATTGAAATTGCGCTAATATAACCCGAATTAGATAGCTAGTAATGATTAAAGGATACCTTATAACGTATAACACGCTGAGCGCGTTTTTCTGGGGATGTGTTTTGGTGCGATTGCTGGTGCTCTACCCACTGGTGGGCCCTAAGTTTGTCGCTGGAGGCATGGCAGAGTTTACGCGAAATGTCCAGACTGCTGCTCTGCTGGAGGCCGTCCA
Organism: Blastobotrys vanleenenianus; assembly: GCF_965637985.1. Lineage (NCBI taxonomy): Eukaryota > Fungi > Ascomycota > Dipodascomycetes > Dipodascales > Trichomonascaceae > Blastobotrys > Blastobotrys vanleenenianus. The sequence continues at coordinate 27,585 of NW_027481838.1, forward strand.
CTCAGCCCTGGGCCTGGTGAAGTCGCCAATTGTCACCACGGTGATGCAGATTGCCTCGCGACTGCTCTTGGTATGGGGTGTGGTTGACCGTTTCCCGGAGGTTGCTCAGTCCCCCATTTACTCGACCATGGTGTTTGCGTGGTCTGTTACCGAAGTCATCCGGTACTCTTACTACGCGTTGAACCTGGCTCGAGGGTCCGTTCCAAAGGCGATTGTGTGGCTGCGATACAATGCGTTCTTCGTGCTCTATCCATTGGGTGCGGGTAGCGAGGTTCTGTTGGCGTACTTCGCTCTGGACGACGCTCAGGCGTTTGATCCGCGATATGCGCTTTTCCTCAAGGCCGTTCTGCTTATTTATATTCCAGGGTTCTACGTTATGTACACCCACATGATCAAGCAACGACGACGGGTCATGAAGAACCTTGGCAAGCGACCTGTTAAACAGGAATAATCCTCAATTAGAGAACTCCAATTTAACAAAACTAACCTTGTATTATAAATGGTTATAATTGATCATTGAACTACTTTACTCCGTGGAGCGGAGCCACGGGAGCTCGAGGGCTGGCCCTCGAAAACACTCCATAGCAGAAGTACAAGTAATAAATTATATGATAAATTATATGAGCTTCAAGAGTTCATCAGCCAATTGTTCAGACAGCTGCTTTTTCTGAGTGTTGTCGACATTCTGAGCATGCTCTTTGGCGATGGCAAGCTTTTTCATAAACTCATCCAGCTTGTCCACCCGCTCCTCAGAGTCAATCATCGATTCCGTGTAATTGAGTTTCTTGACCAGCTCGTAAAACGTGTCGACATCCTCTTTCGTTAGTGGTTCATCGAATTCGTCACCATTCTCTTTTTCAAGTTTAGTCTCGCTGCTACCTTCGTCTGGTTGATTTTCCACTTCTTGGAAACCGTCGTTAGTTGGCCAGGGATAGGCTTCCAGTCCCTCCTTTATCCTTTCAATGCCGTCTTTATCCAACTTTTTCGACTCTGCCAGCTGGTTAACGTGTTCCATGCCCAAATCAAACAGCCAATCTTCATCTGCTTCCTGTTGTAAAGGGCCTTCGGACACTGCAAACGCTGATCCGTCCCACTCTTCGTCTTCTAACCTGCTAATAAAGCGTCCGATGCTCTCCAGTTGCGATTTATAAAGCGGGTTTTTCGGGTCAAAAGTCGCAATAACAGAGCCAATAACTTCTCGTGCTTCTGAGGCCTCTTCGCTGGCGAAAACTTCGCTCCATTGCTTTCCATCATCGTCAAACTCGTCGATCCAAATGTCCACCGTTGCTTCGTAGTATTTATTTGATATGACCATCTGATGAATCAGCCCGGCATGTCCATCTTCTATACCAGGGGGGACTGACCCAGTCAGTCCTTTTACTAGTGATATTTTGCCTGTTCCAGGCGGCCCTACTATTAATATTCGATTCCTCATCAATAATACTGTATTGTTCGGGGGATGTTGACCCCGGACACAACGTCCGATCATCACCTTGCCATATTAGAATGCTCATCACGATTCACCGGTACATTGGCGCTATTTATTTTTGAAATTTCTTGGTTGATTTTCAGCCTGCTAGAATTCTATACAGGTATAAATTGCTTATGTAAATTTCGATAACGTGTGTGGTACATCGGAAGAGCTATGAGGGCCGTTACAGTACTGTAGAATGGATCGTCGAACTTCACTACATATCGATATCACCTGGATACTGCAGTTAACTGGTAGTAATAGTTTGAGTAGCTCAAGTTCAGTCCAATAATATGCTTCTGAAAGACGGAAACGTAAGGAGATCGAGGAATGGCTGTGCAGAATGCATATGTGTAAAGGATTAAGTGGAGGAAGGTGTTAGGGGATCATGATAATGACATAAGTAGCTGGGGTTATTGAAAGGATATACATAAATCGAGAACCAATTGAACAATTTAAAGTAAAAAGATTTGATATTTACATGTTACTCATTAAATAATAGACCCCCAATATATAGAACAGTTCTATGGTTACAGTTAAAGAGAAGGCTTGTTAGGGTCCTGCTCCTTAATGTTCAGCTTGGAGGAATCTCTTAGTTCCTGCTCAAGAAGCTTGTCGTCTCTAGGCTTTGGCTGCAGATTTCGCTTGGGCACCAAGAACCTGAACAGCCTCGAGAATGGGATGACCGCGACTCGAGCAAACCATGGAGTAAGGAACAATGATACCGCAGCTCGAACGGGCAATAATATCTACCACGTTAGTTTTGGGGCTTTTTTTTTAACCAGAGCATTAACTTACCTTGATAATTGCATAGGCGGCTGCACCTTCAAGGATAATCCTAGCAGACTCCTCTGCCGTTCCAAAATCCCACTTATTTCGCTCAGCCTAATTTAATATGTTAGCACCCAATATGACATGTCAGGCGACAGATCACTTACCAGTAGTTTAATGAAATCAGTTCCCGAAGTAGTCAACCACTCCGGTAGGTCAGATGGAATGAAACCACCATAATGGAACAGCCCCCACAGACCAAATAGTGGAGCAATGGCGGTGAATTCATGCAGGATCATGAAGGAAGTCACATGAGAGACTGGCGTATTTGCAAAATTGACTGCGTACTTATGCAGAAATTTCGGCAGCCGCTTGAATATAGGATGTGCTGACAGGTCAACGACCTGCTGACCATTAATATCAAAAGTTTCATCTTGCTTCTTCGGGGCCGGAGTTTGGTCCACCAAGTGATGTGGCCGCTTAGAAGCTCGCGACACACCGAACACAGTTCGGCAGACCACTGAGTTTGGTCTGTATAAGAGTCTTTGGTAGCCGCAGGGTCGGGCCGCCAGTCTAAACATGGTTTAGTCTTTTCTAGCTGTTATCGGAAGTGGCTTGATGAAATTTGAGGTTTCGAAAAATTGGTCACGTGCATCACTTTAAACCCGCGACATACGACTTCGAGACGACTGCCGGAGATCCATGTATAGATTTTCCTGGTATTACGGCAATTAATTTTTTTTTGCTTATGAGAGCGGATCTGTGCTATGAACTATGCATACCGCTGGTACTACGATATGTGCAGTATCTGGTATTTGATGGCAATACCCCGGTAAATCAAAAAGGTAACGATTAGTTCCCTGGACCACCACCTCCACCAAAAATACCACCGAGGAGTCCACCAATTCCTCCACCAATGTCAGGAACATTGCGTCCGCCTCCCGGGGCTTTTAATGCTTTGGGGAATGACTCGCTATCAATGGCTTGAATGCTGCTAGAATTCTTATAGCTTGCTTCAGCCATGGCGATCTGTGCATGAGCGCAATCATAAACGACATAAAACTTTCTGAGGAACACGTCTCCGAGGATAACTGCGTTGCTATTGTCGTTTGACGACTGGAATCCAAAAATCAACCTGCCTTGCGAGAATGGATCGCCCAATTTGGAACTATCAACAAGCAGGTCGCTCGTTTTGAGAGTGTACTTGACCCCTGAAAACACAAAATCAATCTTGTGATCCGGCATCTTTTCATTCTTGTTATAATAGTAGGACTTTGAGCTGTCGTCGTAATGCAGATTGAGCCGGTCGGTAAACGGACGCAGCACCCTGTTAGGTAAGAGCCCTAAAGATGTGCCCGAGTCTAGGGTAGCCGTGAATTGACCCACATTCTGACCATCAACGCTTAGAGAGTCTACTCTAACATCGAATGCCATGGAGCTAGTACGCTGGAATAAATAAAGCTGACCCTTGTACTTTGCGTGGTCAACTCCTCCAAACAATATAGACCCAGACTGGGCGCCTACATCATCAAGGTAGAGGGAGTAAGTTGGACTTTTGATATACCCCTGGTGGTATAGCGACATAGGCACATTTGAGTACTGGCCAAAGAAAAATCTATTGCTAGACTCTAGCGCAGTGAGGCCAACTCCCATAAGACCAGGAACTCCTTCTAGACTGTTGCCACGAGTCACCACTGCCAGAGATTGACTCTGCACCTTTGCGCCATTGATATTGACCACGTCTGTGCCCCACTCACCAGTTGCAGAGCCTGTAACGTAGTTAATATGAAACCGCGTCTGGTTAGAGTGCCAGGTCGCCGATTTTCCAGGATCAAAATGAGGGATTGTTGGGTCACTAGAAGCGTTTGGGCCGTACACCCACAAGTCGCTGGATCCTGTATCAAGGAGAAGTTCGACTTTCTGGCCAGGACTCCCGACTTCCACGGTTATTGTATAGAAATCCACAAGGTTTTCCAGGTTTCCCGAGATCGGAGCTCGTTTACTCAGGCTTCGACGGGTTTCCCGGGGGAGAGGCTTCTTGACTACTGGTGCCTTGATCACTCCCCCGGGAATTTGGTTGTCGTTAGAAGTGGGGGCGAAGAACTTGCCCATGAGTGGACCAAGAGTCGCCTTGAGTTGCGCAATGCCTCTCTTCATAGCGGAGCCGGTGTATTCAACTGAATCCTTGGCTTTTGCGGCAAACTTGTTGGATTTTTCTTTCAGTGACTGTTGAATTGCTTCTCTGCGCATGTTGTTGACAATTGCCTCAGCGTCGAGATGTTCGGGTAACACTCCGTCAATATTATCTTTCGTGTCCTGGACAACCTGGCGTGCCTTTTCAGCGATACTATTCGCTTTACTATGTCCATGTTTGTCTTTTTCTAGGATGTTGTATTTGGGCTGCTGAACCTGTTGAGGTTGCTCATGGTGCTGTTGTGCCTGGGGTTGTGCCATCTGGGGCTGTTGAACTTGTTGAACTTGAGGCTGTTGAACTTGAGGCTGTTGAACTTGAGGCTGTTGAACTTGAGGCTGTTGAACTTGAGGCTGTTGAACTTGAGGCTGTTGAACTTGAGGCTGTTGAACTTGAGGCTGTTGAACTTGGGGTTGTTGTACCAGAGGCTGCTCATGATGTGGAGAGCGTTGTTCCGGGTCCAGGTCACCGACCAAAGCTGGCCCCCTGCGAACATGCTGTGCCAATTCAGCTTCAACGCTTGGCGCCCATTGGTTGGCTCCAGCAATTGGCTGATGTTGGTGGTGCTCACCTTCGTTGCAATGCGCTACCGCTGCAATTAACCACACAACAGTCAGCCACTTCATTGAAAAAAAAAATTCGATCAATAGCAAAGGCATTACACTTGCAGGCTTACAATGGTATGATATATACTCGAAATTAGCTCTATTCTTTCCCCGCAGTAATCCAACTCTATACAACCGTAACAGGGCAACCGTTATCTACATTTCTCCAGCCATCCCCCTAGCGCCGTTTTACGGTTTTCACCTGCTGCTATCAATTCTTCTTTAGCTCTTAATCTCCTCCAACTCCAAAAGAGCAAAGAACATGAGATCAGTATGGTACTACCGGTACTGGCTCCATATAAACTATATGTGATCAAAGGCCCCCCAAAAAGTGCAAAAAGTTTCCGCAATAAAAAAAAAGCTCTACTATTGGGGCCACAAGTAACTCTTCTACATACACTACCTTAACAGATCAAAAAACCCGTACAATGCCCTATAATATACAGGCTTAAATGTACCTGCCACGCTTAATCATAGTGCATCAAAGTTGGGCGCGGCTGACATGTCCCAAAACACGTGACCGGATCACGAAAAGTGACATTTGAACCGACGACAAATCGACGAGTCCTCGAAGAACAGTAAAGAATGGCAGCAAAACGCCCTAGCGAAGACGAGCCGGTAAGTTTGTCGTTTCCAAAATCGATTTTAATAACTAGAAGTCTAACATTATAGGTTGACGACTTTGACAAGTTCGAATTCGTCGCGCTTGGCGGCGGAAACGAAGTCGGCCGGAGTTGCCATATCATAAGCTATAAAGGCAAGACGATCATGCTAGATGCGGGAGTGCACCCAGCGTACTCCGGAATGGCCTCCCTACCGTTCTACGATGAGTATGACCTGTCTACGGTCGACATTCTCCTGATCAGCCATTTCCACTTGGATCATGCGGCGTCTTTACCATACGTCATGCAACACACCAATTTCAAAGGACGCGTCTTCATGACCCATCCAACGAAGGCTATCTATCGGTGGCTTTTGGCCGACTTTGTAAAAGTCAGCGCTGACCCGGATTCGGCACCACTGTACACGGAGGAGGATTTGAACAGCTCTTTCTATCGAATTGAGGCAATTGATTTCCACTCGACTATGGAGGTGAATGGTATTAAGTTCACAGCTTACCACGCAGGACACGTGCTAGGAGCGGCTATGTACTTGATTGAAATTGGTGGTGTCAAAGTGCTTTTCACCGGAGATTACTCTCGCGAGGAAGATAGACACTTGAACCAGGCAGAGGTTCCCCCTCAGAGGCCGGATATCCTTATCACTGAATCTACTTACGGTACAGCTACCCATAGACCGCGAGCTGAGCGAGAGACGAGACTTACTCAGCTAATTCACTCTACTATTCAGAAAGGCGGGCGGTGTTTGCTGCCTGTGTTCGCTTTAGGGCGAGCTCAGGAGATTTTGCTTATTCTAGACGAGTATTGGGGCAACCACCAGGACCTGGAAGGGGTTCCTATCTACTACGCGTCCGCTTTGGCACGGCGTTGCATGGCAGTCTTCCAGACGTATACCAACATGATGAACGACAACTTCAAAAAGAAGTTCCGGGACGCAGGAACAAATCCATTCCTTTTCAAGCATATAAAGAATATCAGATCCTTGGATAGGTTTGATGATTTCGGCCCTAGTGTCATGGTGGCTGCTCCGGGTATGCTCCAGAACGGTGTGTCGCGAGAACTGCTTGAGCGGTGGGCCCCAGATCCTAAGAATATTCTCCTCCTCACGGGTTACTCTGTCGAAGGAACCATGGCCAAGAGCATCATCAACGAGCCAACTGAAATTCCGTCGGTTAAGAACCCGGAAGTGAAGATCCCTAGACGGCTGCAGATCGAAGAGCTCTCGTTTGCTGCCCACGTAGACTTTGTAGAGAACTCGGGCTTCATCGAGCTTGTTAACCCTCACAACATTATCCTGGTTCACGGAGAGCATACGAACATGGGCCGTCTTAAGAGTGCCCTGATGAGCAAGTACTCGGATAGAAAGGGCACGGAACACGAAGTCAAGATCTACAACCCGAAGAACTGCTACGAACTTGAAATTCCCTTCAAAAGTGTCAAGGTTGCACGGGTGACTGGTGCTTTGGCTGATAAACCGCCGGGGGATGGAAAGATCGTGTCTGGCGTGTTGGTGGAGAAGGATTTCCACCTCAAGCTGTTGCATGTTAAAGATCTGCGAGAGTACGCTGGGTTGACTACTAGCATTGTTACAGAGAAACAGACTGTCATTGTGGATGCAGGTCCAGACCTTATTAAATACCATCTTCAGCAGATGTTTGGCGATGTTGAAGTTTCGACCCCAAGCGAGGAAGTGACAGAGTTTTTGGTGATGGGGACGATTTCCATAGTCCATTCGGGCCACAAGTCGACCATTGAGTGGGAAGCGAATGTTATGAATGACGCAATTGCAGACTCAGTGTTGGCGGTTCTTCTCTCTGTCGACTCATCGCCAGCTTCAGTGAAATTGTCTTCTTGTTCATGTTCCGGCAAGCATGCGGATACTTCTACGGAGACGCGTATTACGCGAATTGCGGGACTGCTGAGGGCCCAGTTTGGTGATGGATTGGAGCTGGCGGAGGATAAAAAGACTGCGACGATCACCATGGACGGTAAAGTGGCCGTAATCAAGTTTGACGATCTCAGTGTTGAGTGTCCGGCAGCCGCCCTTAAGAACCGGGTAGTTAATCTTTTGGAGCGAGCTGTTAATACCGTTGCTCCGTTGGCTCAGAATGCTGATAAGCTTGTCGAACTTTCTTAGTTTATGCAATGAACTAACCAAAAATTAAAATATTTATTGTTATAGCATAATATACTATCTGGATAATCGTGCCAAATTCATAAAAGCGCTTTGTATTGTATTGTATTCGTCAGTATAAGGGAACTATAACAAATAGTCGTACCAGGGAGTTGGTCTTGGTCTTCTGCAACTACATGTAATAAAGATTTTGGAAGAACTTCTTCGGTAGTATATAGATGGGGGGACCAGTCCCCCCAAACCCCCCTTGGGCTCCGCTCCGCGGAGGACAGCTACGCTTGTAACTGATTTAGGTAAAGCACATGTTTACAATATATAATAGACGGGAATTTCGATGCAATTGGCAATTAAATACATTTTATAGGCGAAAGCTGTTTGACATTTCATAGACTTACTTGGAAAGCTGCTTGACAATGATATCCTTGATAATGGAGACATCTGGCTTGCTGGCAGTAATGATCCGCTTCTCCTTCTTGCTAAAGTCCTTGAACTCCTGCGGCAGAACATTCTCAAAATCATAGCCCTCCTGACCCTTAAGAGCAACATCCACGGCATCGGCAAATTTGGCTGGGTGAGCAGTAGACAGTGCGACATAAGCGGCCGACTGGTCGGCATCAGACCTTCTAAGAGCAGCGTGAACAGCGACAGCAGAATGAGGATCAAGAATGTACTTTGGAGTGATTTCCGTGTAAACTCGGTTAATGGTGTTAGTAGTATCCTCGTCGGAGGATCGTTCGCTCGAAAATTCCTTCTTGGCAGCAGCATAAACGGCTTTTGGCACCGTGAACGAACCGCTGGTCTTTAGCTCACTCATCCACTGGTTAACAATCTTACCGGCCTCAGCGTCGCTCTGGGCAGCGTTCTCTCGAGCCGCGTACCATAGGAACCGCTCAAAATTGCTAGAAACAAGGATATCCATAGCTGGAGACATAGTAGCGTGCACCACTGGCTTCTCACCTGCTCCAGCGCTCTTGGAGTAAGACCCAGACTGGAAGAATCGGTACAGAATGTCGTTTGAGTTGGTAGCAATGACCAGCTCATCGACTGGAAGCCCCATTCGCTTAGCATAGAAGCCAGCCAGGATATCGCCAAAGTTGCCAGTAGGAACAACAAATCGCACCTTACAATCATCACCCCGGGCCTTGAGCAGTTGGAAGTAAGCGTAGAAGTAGTAGGTCATCTGAGCAAGGATTCGCGACCAGTTGATGGAGTTGACTGCGCCAACGTGGTACTTGGCATTGAACTCGGTATCAGCAAACACCTGCTTCACCAGGTCCTGGCAGTCATCAAAAGTGCCATTGACCGACACAGTGTGAACATTGGGGTCCAGAACTGTGGTCATCTGGGACTCCTGGATGGGCGAAACTCGGCCAGTGGGGTACAGAATGAATACGGAAACATCCTTCTTGTTTCTCAAGCCGTAGATGGCAGCTGAGCCAGTGTCTCCACTAGTAGCCCCGACGACAGTGACGATATCCCGGTCTGGAGCGTTCTCGGCTTTACCCGCATTCTTTCGAGCCAGGAAATACTCGAAAAGATTGCCTACAAATTGCAGAGCTACGTCCTTGAAAGCGTAGGTTGGACCGTGGAACAGTTCCAGCAGGTAGAGGTTCTTTTCCCGGTTGAGCTCTCGCACTGGAGTCACTTCTGGGGCCCGGAAAGTGGAGTAGGACCGCTCGACGAGCGATTTCAGGTCCTTGGCCGGGACTTCGGCACGGGAAATGTACAGCGACAGCACTTCAAAGGCCAATTCCTGGAAAGATTTGTTCTTCCATGAGTTCAGCGTAGCTGAGTCCACTTTCGGGATGCTCTTGGGGATGTAGAGGCCTCCGTCTGGAGCCAAGCCCCGAATGACGGCGTCTTCAAAATTCAGCACTTCGGCACCAGAAGACCGAGTCGAGATATACTGCTGCGAGCTGGACATTTTTTTTGGTGAATTTTCTCCGAGGAAATAGAAAGAAAGAGGATTTCAATTCACTGCTTAAGCCAAGGCGGACTTACGTTTATGCAGACCTTTATTGAGTCACTTATTGACGAAGTCCCTCTCCGATGTCGGTGGTGCGGCTGTCCCACGCGGCTGTGTCATTGGCTGCATCTCCAACCACTTAGCCTTTGGTAATTGGTGCTATACGAGCATCACCAGTACATTGTACCCTATTTGGTAGGCTGAAATATTAATGGCGGCCCAGCCCGCTGTATTTATTAAGGTACAACTGCGTAATCGGCTTTGGCTTTAAGGGAACCTGGGGGGCTAGCCCCCCAGACCCCCCGTAGCTCCGCTTCGCGGAGGATCTTCTATCAAATGTGCGCCAATTACCATTGGTAATATAAAAAGGGACTATTATTATTATTCAATGTTATGCTAATTTAAATTTGATGACTTACATATATATATCTTTTTTTATCTAATTAATTGAGTAGACATTTCATTACTGTAGTTCCCGGACTGCTGAATACCGGTATGTACCAGGTAATTGTCACTCAGACACCGGCATTTATTTGATAAAGGGGAATAAAGACCAGAAGCTTTACTTACTCTGGAATAATACCAGTAATGATGATCTTGATAAAGCCAATTGCCTAGAGCAAAAAGGAGTAATCCAAGAACATAAACGATTCAACAATATACCATGATGGCTATAAATTTTCAATAAAAAAGACTTTATTTTAAGCCAGAGAGAGACTGTGGATAGACCAACTCTCCATTCGTTTGATTTTCCCATAATGATGATACTCTAGTCTATTGGTGGCTACATTTTGATGAATGCACTCGAGCTCTCATGACTCCGCTTCGTGGAGGAAACCAATTGATCTCCGCGTAGCGGAGCCTCAGGGGGGTTTTGGGGGACTGGTCCCCCCAAATACACTCCAGTGGGTGTATTCGAGCTACGCTTCGTGGAGGAAAGGATATATAAATAAATAGATACAAAAAATTATTAGACCTTGGGAGTGTTAAGGAAGTAATGGATCGACTGGCCTAGCAGCTCGTCGTTATAAAACTCTGACCGCCGCACCTCCTCCTCGTCGAACCCTTTATCACTGGTAATGACCTTCAAGTCTCTGGCCTGCGACGCAACCCACTTTGGAATGAACTCTGCCGGGTTCTCCGCCAGCTGCGCATAAAAGTCTCGCTTCAGCCGCGACGAGTTGAGCGCCTCTACAGTCATAGCAATCTGGTCGTCAAGCTCGAAAATATCCTTCTGGTTCGAGTACCAGTTCTCCAGCACCTTGCCCAGCTCGACGCGCACCGGATCATCCACCTCAATAGTAATGTCAAACGCCGTTTCGCCCATGGTCGACTCCTGGTCCACACGAACGGTGTAGTCCACAACAATCGGCTCCCGCGGGTTGAGATGGTGCGAAATGAGCTCCATAATCTGCGGGAACGTGATTGTATCCTTGCCAAACACCTCGCGCATCGCCTGGTCGCACCGGATGATCCGCTTCTCCTCGTTGTCCTGCAGCTTGTGGAACTTGATGTACTGCCACAGCGCAACCACTACACCCGGTTTCGTATCCTCGTCAATCGCCAGCAGCTTCGAGAGCCCATCAGACAGTCGGTAACGGTTCGGGTACTCCTTGAGCTGCATTGTAATCCGCGCATTCACGTTACGGTCGCCCTTGCGCCGAATGTCCAGCGCGTCAAACTCTACGCTCGGGCCCATGTTCTGCGACTCGTGCCACTCAATGATGTTACCCTCTGGAGGCGCCGGTACATCATCCGATGTCTCCAGCTCTACAATGATACTCGTGAAGAACGTGCTGAACTTGCGTCGCGTCGCAGAGTCGGCTGGCTCGTCGTTGACGAGCCGACCTTCGATCCGCAGGTTCCACGACGGCAGCATGCCCGTGTCGAAATCAAACGCATTGCTGTCGAGCTTCGCCTCGCTCTGCCACGGTTGTTCAATCGCCGTGTTGGAAATGAACACTCGCAGCGTGTCCGTCTTCTTGATGCTTCGCGCAAGGGAGTCCTGCAAGTCGAGCCGCTTGCGGCTGATCGTCGCGTCAAGACGCCGCTCGGCCTGCTCGAGGTCTTTGTACAACTTCGCCTCGGGGATGATTTCACCCACTCGCTCAGGCAGCGTCCGCGACGTCGGTTTTTTGTGGAAGTGCTGCGACAGGTTCTGGGCCATTTGTGTCTCTACGGACCCGTTTGTCTGCGGCTGGCCACCCCGGCCGCCACCCATGCGGTTCGGGGGCATGTTTCCTCGCGCCATGCCGGCCTGCTGTGCCGCCATTCGGTTGTATTGAGTCGCCATTATTCTCTCAACGCGAACTTCACCTAACGCGAACTTGGAGGGGGTGGTTTTGAATCGCGAGGTGGTGGGCTGAAATTTCTCCCAACCACAAATTTTGGGCGCGCTAACGTTATTTCGCTGGGATTTGTATAAAATTCGCCTAGCTAACGTTATTGGAGCGGAAAATAAAACTCCCAACTAAAATCCAGAAAATTAACGGTAGTTCACTCAAGGTTTGTGAAGCGCGCCATTGTCGCAGCAACTGAAGGTTTCAATTACGACACAGTGGATCGAAGAGCTTACGCGTATTCTTTTTTTCCATTGTCCGTCTTTATGCGGGCGAGTATTGCTGTAGAGAAGGGACAATACAACTACAAAGCAAAAGTACCTTGTAATCCCCTACAATTGCTCGTACTTTATCTCTTCTGATGATATGGCTAGCCATTGAAGAGCTAGAATGGCTCTACGTATGGCTTGGGGTTAATCCCAGCTTTATTAGCCATTGCGTTTGCTGTTTTATTTACCTGGTAGTTCATTCCAATGATATGTAAGTGGATAGGAATGAAAGAAGTGGCGAGCCATAGTGGTAATAGTGCGTGCGCAGGTCATACACGAACATTGCCATATTGCGGACTTCAGCCCTTTGTTTCTCGCCCTGCATGGCATAGAGTTCGTGCATACGCGATTTCATTTACTGGCAGAAAGCAGAGACATCTTCATTACATATGTAGACATATGTACGGTAGACATAATGTCGAGTACGTAGTGTCGGTAGGCGAAGACCCGTAGCGAGGACAGTCTCACTCGTGGTCTTGTACCGGAGACCCCGCAATTTTGTGGATTTGCGGGGATCGTCACGGTGATGATATAAACTCTCTTTGAAAGGGACTGTAGGTTGCAGAATCGAGGCTCATCAATGCAGCGGAACGTACCAGCTCTTTGTAATATGTAAGCCGATCGAATATACCCCGTATGTCTATGTAAGTTGATCGAATATGATGGTCCAGTGTGTACGTATGTCGTCTGGTGAGCATGTAGGGTCACTTGAAGAGCTGTCTCACGCCTACCGTTTAGCGTACTATTGCAGTATTGGACTTGCCTAGATCGCATTTATAGTTATAAAGGCTGACAAATAAATACCGTATAATAGAAGGCGATCCTGCTCTTCAATACATTAATAGTAGAAGTTTAGTATGATACTAGTAAATCGACTTCCAAACGAGATATTGCAGGAAATATTTGGCTACTGCGTAGACGATATCCTAGCCGTGGACCAGACTTGTAGTGCTTTCCACGAAGCGGGACAGTACAGCTGGCTATGGAGGCAATTCTCCAGTTCCCTCTATAGCGAGCTGGGGCTGCTGAAAACCGAGATACCAGTGCTTTCAGCCCCGCGGATATTCTACTACAACCAAAACCGAGTTAACCACCAAGTCAAAGAGACAATTGACCGCATCGCAAGCAAACAATGCGACTGGGACGCTGGGCTAGCAGAAATCGCCAAATATGGCATCCAGGCACTCCATGGGTTGACTAAACTTCGCGACCGCTCAACGAATGGCTCATTCCTAAGAAAGGGATACATTGCCCATGAACTGCTAAAGTTCGTCAGGCGAAAGAGGATATTCGAGGTTCTGGCCGAGTTCGCCAAAAACCCGGATCAATATGATGTAGTTGATCTGTTCCCGGCAGTTGAATGCACCTTCTCGTCCAACTTGCCGTCAATTAACGCCATGGTCGATTTGCTCGCTAGTAGCTATCGCAATGCCACTAACTTAGACCCCCGGAAGCTCTCCTCCGATCTCGCGAATCACGTTGTGTTAATAATGAGCCTCCCTACTATGACCGGAACCATGACCGAACGCATGCAATACAGGTCGCTGGCGCATTTATACACGGTAACAATGGCACTAAGAGCAATTGGATACGCCGCGAAGCCTTGGATACAGGACTGTGGACTGCTTTGGACAGGTATTGTTGAAATCACCACTAAAGAATCCGAACCGTTTTACTTGCTCCTCAAAGACCAGCCAGAGACTATGGCTGAATCACAGTTCAATGAGTGGGTACAGGCGAGACGTATTAAATGGGCAGGGCTCAAGGACGCTTCTTGCGCGATGATTACCTATTTATACAGCGCTTCGGGATCAACTGCTGATACGGCGCGTGTCGCGGCTGCCGCGAACGCTATCTTTGAAACCAGGGGCACATTTATCGAGTTCAAAAGCGATTCATTTCAGCTGAAGCAGCCAGGTAACGTGCACGAAAGCGAATCAACTACGGTATGCGCTAAAGAGGCAATTGACAGTCTCTTCCCCAGGAACCCTATTATGCGTGTTCCTATTTCACCCCTAGCAGGATGCGTTATTGAAGATTCCGGACGACTGGGCGTTGTAATATCAGAGCAGGAAAAAACTGTCAAGATATTGGGTGAAAATGGCTCCGTCTCGATGCTGACGAAATCGTTTTGTTATGTTGTTACTCCTCGACTTGGTGAGATCAAGGCCAAGTTTGGCCATAATTGGGTGCTTCTTGGTCAATACTTTAGACTCTACGACTCGGCAGAATTTTTGTAATTTCCTTCTTGTATATAACCATTATCCTCTTGTATATAACCAATGTCCTTTCATATAACGTTATAGGTTGTGTCATGAAACATATTATCTCCATTAATACACTAAATCACTAGTAATATATCAAATTTGGAAGAGTTGGGGTAGAATAAATTAAAAAATGCCGTATGATTAAACACCGGACCGGAAGATATTGGACCTCTGATGCCTGAACTGAATCGTCTCTCTTCGTTCCAAAATCATCAATGCCTTGTCAAGTGAATGCTTCTGGTAGCCTTTTCCGCCATGCACAAACTCTCGCAGTAGTGTCTGATAAGAAGTGCTCCATCCGATTGGCAGTCGTCTCTTAAGCTCTTCTTCAATCTTGTGGACTTCCTGAACAAGCTCCTTTCGCTCGCTACCTTCCTGTCCAACAGCGTCCATAGTAGATGCAAAGAACAGCCGAATAGCCTCATCAACATGCTCAACAGTAGCTATTGGCTGGAGATGCAGCTTTGCAATAGATTCAGTGATTCGAACCAGCGCCTCAAGCTGTCGGACAGTAATAGGAATAGACGACCGTTCGTTGGACTGGATCTCCTTCTGATGCACCTGCTTTCGAATGTCCACAAAGTGAGACGCCAGCTTCTCAGCAGCCTCTGGCGAAAGGCGTGGAGCGCATCGGGCTCTGCAGTATGAAATGTACCGCTTCATCTTGTCGATTGGGATCTCGCCTACTGCCTCCGTAGCATTGGTTCTGTTCATGTGGATGTCCATAACGTGCTTCGCCATTGTCTGGTCATAATTCTCGTCGTGGTCGTCCTTGACAATAAAGATCATATCGAATCGCGACAGAATGGTCGTCTGGAAATCAATGTTCTCACCAGGAGACTTCAAGTCGTCGTACCGACCGAAAATCGGGTTCGCCGCAGCAAGAACACTAGTTCGTGAGTTAAGAATAGTAGTAATACCGGCCTTGGCGATCGAAATAGTCTGCTGTTCCATAGCTTCGTGAATAGCCACTCGATCTTCGTCTCGCATCTTGTCAAACTCGTCAATACAAACGACACCGCCATCAGCAAGCACCATAGCACCGCCTTCGAGGTAAAACTCTCGCGTAGAGGTGTCCTTCTGAACAGATGCAGTCAAACCGGCAGCGGAGGAACCCTTACCAGATGTGTAAATAGCGATTGGAGACACTTTCTCGACGAACTTGAGCAGCTGAGACTTGGCGGTACCGGGGTCACCCAACAGGAGCACGTTCAAGTCTCCTCGCAGCTTCATTCCGTCCGGCAGAATCTTCTTTGACCCACCCATCAAAAGACACGCAATGGCTTTCTTTATATCCAAGTTGCCGTAAATCGATGGGGCAATACTGCTTGCAAACACTTCGTACAGATTTGGAGTCCGCGAGATCTTCAAGAACTCCTCCTCTTCTTCTTCAGTGAATACGGTATTACTCTGGCTGTCATGCTCCAGCTCGGTCTGAATGCCGACTACCCGGACATAAGGGTTACGAATGGCCACATTACCGGCACCTTTGACCTTGTTTTGGTAAATAGAGTAGATTCCCATCACCGTGCACCGCGTACCAGGGATGACCTTATTTGTTAGGTACCTGTCAGCAGACAGCAAGATATGCCGGGGCATTTCTCCGACTGGAACCATATCTGGGGCCTCTTGCAGCTTCAAAATTTGCTGGTCGTAGAAGGTAGACCTGTCGTGGGCCACGACGTATGGACTTGGCGGGCAGTTTTTCTTCTCACCACCCGGTGGATTGTCACCCAGGCACCTCTTGGGCATATTAACACCAGCAAACCCGCCACCTACGTCCAGTGTGTGAAGATGACGACAGCTTCGGCATATGAGATGCAGAGTCTGGGCCTTGGAGGTCAGGGTAGAAGCTCCGATGACGATACCTGGGATTCGTACC
This sequence comes from Blastobotrys vanleenenianus, assembly GCF_965637985.1. NCBI lineage: Eukaryota > Fungi > Ascomycota > Dipodascomycetes > Dipodascales > Trichomonascaceae > Blastobotrys > Blastobotrys vanleenenianus. The sequence continues at coordinate 44,100 of NW_027481838.1, forward strand.
AGTTTGGAAATGTAGTTGGCACTAAGGTCCCGGACGAGAGTGAGACTTGAATTGGACTTGAGAATGATCTGAATCATAGGGATGGACTTTTTTGGGGTGTTAGTCGCATCATTTTCCTCATTGGCAGGGTACACGATTCTCTGTGCGACTTCCTTAGCAGCGAGCTCAAACACCGGCAGAATGTCTCCAGGCTCGTCCACGAGTCTCTGTCCCAAATCCTCATTAAAAGCGAGCACATGTCCAACGTCTACCGTTAGGGAGTAGTTGTGGATTAGGACGTTTTCTCTCAGCTGATCTCGGTAGATATAGCTGTTATCGATCCAGAACTCGAGGATGAAGTAGCGGAATTGGGTCTGAACCTCGGCGAAAGTGCTCTCAGAGGTCTCCTCGCCGGGAAGGACACTGGTGGAGTAGATTCGAGGCTGATCGTACGACATTTACGCCAAAATTTCTATTTTTTTTTTTTATTTCAGTGGTGATGTAGTGTGGAAGTGTGAAAAATGAGGGAGACGCGTCGTGTAATTTTTCGCGTTGTGTGGTGGTTGGCGGGTGACTGCGCAAGCGACCCCTTACGACGCGTCGTGAACCAATAAAGTGCCTTCCTAAACAGGAAAATAATTTGCACGCGTTTTTCCGTTATTGGTGGCTCCTCCCTCCCCCCGTTGCTGTAGTGATAGTTAGTAAAAGATGTAATTCAGCTGTTGCCGTGGAAACCACACCATTTGTTCGTTATACCAGTGACCTCAGTTACTCCAGCTACCACAGCTAGTCCAGTTACTCCAGTTACTCCAGTTACTCCAAATATTTACCTATATAAAGATCAATGTGTACGTGAGGAATATTGGACTCTTAGATAAGGCTTTGAGCTTAACCCAAGCCGAGGTGTAGACAATTTAAAACCGGGTATGAGAGGCTAACACTGACCTGATCTTAGTTGTATGGCAGTAGAGATAGTTATTGAATTGACAATTGGTACTGCAAGTGCGGCTTGGCCAGTCGAGCTAAGTCGTTACAATACACCAATATACTGTTTTTGAGTCAGACATCTGGCAACGGGTAATCAGCTCCGGGACCAAGAGACGCTATGCATTACACAGCTGCATAGGGGCTCATTTGGTACTAGCAGTATCTAATCGCTATCTTGGGCATATAACAACCCCACAGTGGATTCTTTACTGTAATTTTAAACAGATTTCAAACAGACTGAACAGGTTGGCATCAGTAATCGAAAAGTTCTGGGCTGTGAACTGCAATCATTGTAGCTGTACCAACAAGCCATTGAACAGAACAGCCAAGGCCGGTAGTATTTGATTATTTGATATCTTGTGATACATTTGAATAAAATGGCTGACTAGCAACCTGTGCATATAACTTCTGCTGGTACCTTGGACGGAATCTAGATTACAACCAGAAGTAGCCGTTAGATATGTGGTAGGAGTACCGAGATATTCGAAACAATTGCAGCAATTTGACACAATTAAATTACAGAATAAAACAGTTTACAATTAACTGCCAATTCAAGCTACTACAGAAGCCCACTTTTAGCCGGAAAAGAAGTACCTCAACAGTCGTTATGGTACTGTACTTATAAAGCACCCAATTGACACCCCAAAAAGGGGGGATTTGGGGGGTTCCACCCCCCAACTACGGGGTCTGGGGCAGAGCCCCAGAAATCAATCCAAAGCTACAAACATATAAACAACTGCAAAATAAAATAGCTATGGCTTCGTGCCTGGTAATGATGGTGTGTGCTGGGATATACGCTGTAGGAATAAAACTCTGCGTAAATGTGGTGGTTCCATGAGGTTCTGGAACCTTCACGGCGGGAACCCCCGACAGCGACATAAAAACGAAACTCCTCTCCCTCGCTGTTGGAACAAACAAAATAATCCCCAGTTTCTATCTTCGCAAGCAATGTCGGAGGCTGATAAGGTAAGTCTTAGTAATTGGCGGGTTTGGATAACTAGCGGAATGATATGATTACTAACCGATGACAGTTCAAAGCAGAAGGCAACGCCGCGTTCTCGGCGAAAGACTTCACCAAGGCGGTGGAGATGTTTACCAAGGCCATTGAGGCGTCGGAGACACCAAACCACGTGCTGTACTCCAACCGGTCTGCTGCATACTCCTCTATGCGACAGTATGACCAGGCTCTCAAGGACGCCCAGGAGTGCGTCAAGATCAACCCGCAATGGTCCAAGGGCTACGGCCGAGTCGGTGCGGCTCAATTTGGCCTAGGCGATCTTGTGGCTGCCAAAGACGCCTACGAGGAGGCATTGAAGATCGATCCTAACAATGCGCAGGCCAAGTCTGGTCTTGATAGCGTTTTGGGCGCCATTGACCGGGAGGCGGCTGCTGACGGTACCAGCGCCGATATGGGCATGGGCGACATCTTCAAGGACCCAGCGATCTGGACGAAGCTGGCGACTAACCCCAAGACTAGAGAGTTTGCCAATGATCCCAGCTTTGTTGAGAAGATCAAGCAGATGCAGACCAACCCAATGGCTGTTTTGAGCGGCGCACAGCAGGATCCGCGACTCATGACTGCCATTTCTGTAATCCTTGGCATTGATTTGCCTACTCGGCCGGGCCAGGAAGAGGACACTGCTATGCCAGATGCCCCCCAGCCAGAGAAGAAGGAACCCCCTAAGAAAGAGGAGCCCAAGAAGGAAGAACCAAAGAAAGAAGAGCCAGTGGATGAAGATAAGGCCAAGGCTGATGAAGAAAAGGCTCTGGGTAACACTCTGTATAAGCAGCGAAAGTTCGACGAGGCAATTGAGCACTACAACAAGGCGTGGGAGCTCAAGAAGGATATTACGTATTTGAACAACCGGGCTGCTGCTGAGTACGAAAAGGGCGATTTCGATGGCGCCGTTGCTACCTGTACCAAGGCTATTGAGTACGGGCGAGAGGTGTTTGCTGATTACAAGCTGCTGGCCAAGACCTATGCGCGACTTGGCAGCACTTACCTCAAGAAGGACGACTACAAGAGCGCCATTGAGGCCTTCAACAAGTCTCTGACGGAGCACCGAACGCCAGACACGCTCAATAAGCTGCGACAGGCCGAAAAAGACCTCAAGAAGCGGGAGGCTGAGGAGTACATTGATCCAGTCAAGGCCGACGAGGCGCGAGAGGCCGGTAATGCCAAGCTCAAGGCCGGCGACCTGCCAGAAGCGGTCAAGGACTACACCGAGGCCATTAAGCGGGCTCCAGAAGACCCGCGAGGCTACGGAAACCGAGCCGTCGCCTACCTGAAGCTCATGAACTACCCAGACGTGGTCAAGGACTGCGACACTGCCATTTCCAAGGACCCCACCTTCTTCAAGGCATACACGCGAAAGGCTACTGCGCAGATGATCATGCGACAATACAAGGAGTGCATCGATACCCTCGAGAAGGCGCGAGAAATCGACACCGAGGGCAAGCACACGCGAGAGATTGAAGATATTTATATGAAGGCCGCCACTAGCCGATTCCAGCACGTCGAGGGCGAGACTCCAGAACAGACCTTGGAGCGGGTGTCTAGGGACCCTGAGGTTGCTGAGATCCTGCAGGATCCAATTATGAACTCCATTCTCCAGCAGGCGCAGAACAACCCGGCCGCCCTCCGAGACCACATGAAGAACCCAGAAATTGCCCGAAAGGTCAACCTTCTCATTGCTGCCGGTGTCATCCGAACGCGATAATTTACGTTTTCTTGTTATATAAGTATTATGAATGCATCACTATCTTCCACAATCCTGTCATACATGGGGGGCCAGTCCCCCAAACCCCCCGTAGCTCCGCTTCGCGGAGAGCTTTAACCATCTACGCTAAGTCTCTTCCTCACTTGGCCCTCGAATGTGCCATACATGGGGGGCCAGCCCCCCAAACCCCCCGTGGCTCCGCTTCGCGGAGAACTTAGCTATCTATCCACAATTTCCTCCGCGAAGCGGTGCTAAGGGGGGGTTTGGGGGACTGGCCCCCCATGTACACCGAGACCCGTGCGGCGTGGCGAGCCGCACGGGCGCCGCGCCCGCCGCAGCATTGGTCCCAATCAAGTTAACTCACTTAACCTTCGGCGCCACCGGGCCATGGGCGCTTATCGTCTCTTTCTGTTCATCAGACAAGATCGTTTGTAACCATATCGACTTAAAAGAAGTCTAAAAGAATACCCGTAGAGATTGGTAAAAGGAGAGGTAGTTAGGGATGCGTAGTGCGAATCTGGCTTTAAAGCTGGTTCAGCTAGCCTGCGCAGTCGTAAACTGTATCATTGGAGCCGGTCTAGTGTTTGGGTTTGCCTCATTGAAGCCCATTCTGGCCAAGGAGGGCGTCTATTCAGAGTACTGTAGCGACGCTGAACTGGCCCGAGAAGTGCCAATGTGCAGGCGCCAGGATGCCATGCTCAATTATATCTTTGCCGCGGCAGCTGTGGCGGCTAATGTGGCTCCGCTTGTGGCGTCATATTGCGTAGAAAAAATTGGTCCCCGGCCTACTGCGACAGTAGGATCGGTCATTTTGGGCCTAGGAGCGTATATTTTGACCCTAGGACCGTCGTTTATTATCGATCCATACACTTCAGGGTATACGCTCCTTGGGTTTTCTGGTCCTTTTATTCTTTTGGCCAGTTTACCTCTGTCGAATCTGTTCCCAAGGTCCTCAGGGCTCGTATTGGCTCTTTTGTTTGGAGCCAGCGACGCTTCGGCCGGGGTATTTGCCGTATATCATCATAAAACTCAATTCCACGGGTTGACGGTGCCTACAAGTGAGTTTTTTGGCTACTTCATGGCTGTCCCTGTGTTTATTCTGATCACTCAGTTCTTTGTTATGCCATCCAGTTATAAATACCCGTCAATTGGCGGGGTGGCTAGGCTGGCGGAGAACAGGAGTCAAATTACTGAGTCTGATGAGCCAACTGATCCTAATGAGAATACGAGGCTGCTCAATGACAATGGCGGAAGGGACGAGATTGATTTCACTTACAGCTTCCAAAATGATACTGAATCTGCTGCAACCTCTTCTCATCTAGACCAGTCAGAGCGCCCAATTAATCAATTGAGACGAAAGAGCACGCTCAATGATGTATTTAGAGACCCCGCAGCCGAGTCGTCTGGAACTTGGGGCGCTCTTCATGATTTGGCAGCGAGCAAACAAATGGGTTCTCCATGGTTCGTCTTAATTGTCCTGTTTACCGCAGTACAGTTGCTGGTCATCAACTACTTCATCGCATCTGTCCACGCACAGTATCAGTACCTGCTTAGGTCGGCTGACTTGGCAGATAAGGTGACACAGTATTTTGAAGCAGCCCTTCCTCTTGGTGGCATTGTAGCAATTCCCTTCATTGGAGTCATTCTTGATAATGTTTCTACGCTGACTGTGTTCACCGCGCTGACAGGTGTTTCTCTCACTATTGGAGTGCTGGGACTCATTCCAGGGACGTACGTTGCGGCGATCGTGCGAGTGACCCTCATTGTCCTGTTTAGACCGTGGTATTTCACGGCCGTAAGCGATTATAGTGCTAAAGTGTTCGGATTCGACACTTTTGGCATCGTCTACGGGCTCGTGTTGTGCCTATCGGGGCTGGGTAACTTCTTCATGGTCTATTTTGACTTCATTACCCTGCGGTTCTTCCATCGAAGTCCGCTTCCGGTCACTATTATGCTGACTGCCCTTACCGGTGTAATCGGAGTCTCATTCCTACTGTATATTTGGAACCAGACGAACAACATTCGACGAAAACAGCTCGAGGACGAGGCGACGCATGCACCTGTTCAGACGATGCCTGGAGCAACTGTCGAGCCTACTGAGTCTGGAGAGGCTGTTGATTCCACAGCCGACACCCACTGCCGAACCGGTGCTTGTGATAACTGTGTATGCGAAGTCTAACCTGTATTTATATATATATTTTTTGTAATCTAACGAATTTTTACCATGCTGTGTTGTTATGACTGCTTTGCGAGCTTTTTGAGCTTGAACTTGCCGTCGATAACTTCCGCCTCGTAACCGGCATCCTTTAGAACGTCTGGATTGACCGTCTCTTTAGCTTCCAAGGATGCCACCAATGCTTGGTTCTTATCGTTTCCCTGGAGCAGATATCGTATGCAGACAATCGCTCGCTCCTTAATGAATGGGTTGTTGGAATCAACAATGCAGTTGGAAAGAACCGCTGCAAGGCCCTTTCGTTCCCGCACCGCGTCCTGTACAGCCAACTCTCCCTTGGCTAATATGCTGATAATAGAAATGAGCTTACCCTTGATCAATGGGAACTCTTGTGCATCCATTTCCTTATCGGAAGTTGAATACGTTCCAGGATTAATCCCGTGCATCTCCTCTATATCCTTTAGCTTGCTTCGCTGCGGAAGGTAGTCCTGTGCTAATACCAGCAGGTCCACGACACCATTTACGACATTAGTGTTCTTAAGGAGGGCTTGCTTTGTAATGCTTTGCTCGTTCTCATCGTGCTCTACAATCGCTTGAAGGGTGTCCAAAAGAACTGCCAATTGGCTCCATAGCCCTCTAATCTTCATCTTGTCTTCGTCGTCCCGTTTTTTGTTCTCCTTGGACTCTTTAATATAAGGCGCACATTTTGTTGCAACTTTTTCAAGCACTGGAATAGTCGATTCGGCCAATTCTGTCTGGAGATCGCGAGATATGGCTTTTTTCTGTAGTAGATCCTCCACAGAAGCGTCAATCAGCTTCACAAGAGTAGCAAACTGATCTGGGCGGCTCTGTGAGAGGAATTCATTGATAAAATGTGGAGCAAGACCATTGAGAACAATGCTGTTGAAAATATTGTGGAGCGATTCAACGATATGATGGCATTCCTCTGATGAATACCAGTGCTCTGCAGCTTCCAAAATACTCAATAGCAAGGTCCTACCATTCTCAGAGTCTGATAAAAGAGGCAGGACTTCCTTACTATTGAGAGCAATGGCATTCTCAATTATCAGCAGGATACTAAAAGCATTTGGACCCGCAGATAATAGCTGCCGGTTAAGGCCCTGGATGCCATCTTTGCCCATTTTATTTGTAATATAACCAAGAACTGGAATGAATTCGTCCGATGTGGCAGCTTCTCTGGCCATATTTGCAAGCAATTGCAGCATAGTAGCCAGAACTTTATCTTCGAAAGGATGAGCAAGGTTTTTTTTGGCCAAAAGTCGCTCAGCGATATTGAATGCCTGGATACCTGTAGCTTCCTTCCACGCCAAACAACCTGCATGTGGTGCACATACAAGATTCCGTGCAATGAGGCCAATCCCGTTAAGGTACCGATAGTACGTCGTACCGTCGGTATCGAATGTAGCAAAGAAGATATTGGAAATCATTTTCCAGGCTTGGGGATCCGATCCGGCTGAAGACCTTAGCGATTCGTCAGTGGCCGTCAGCCTCAGCAAAGGATTTAAATCATCTGGAATGTATCCTTCAGGGATCGAGTCACACTCACTGAACTGACTCAAAGTTCGATCGAGGAATGATTTATAATCCATATCCACTTTCTTCGTCGGTATTATGATGGATTTTTCGTTATTCGAATGTCGGAGTTTTGAAATTTTAGCCGTTCCGATCTTATCTCTCCGGACCTAACTCTGACATACGGTATAATGATGATTCGAGTATTCAGGAGAAGTTTTAGTAGATCGTGCATTTCGTTAATAAAGAAACATCAATTTCCTCCGAGACCGAAGATCTCAGAAGACGATATCGAAGAGGTATTTATCAAAGGAGGGTAGGTTTGAACCACTTCTAGCTGAGGGGTTGGGCTGACGACGTATACAGTGGTAAAGGAGGGCAGAAGATCAATAAGACCAATAGTAAGGTCCAACTAAAGCATATCCCTACTGGTATTGTTATTTCATCTCAGCATAGCCGATCAAGGGAAGACAACAGACGCAAGGCGCGAGAATTGTTGGCATTGAAGATTGAAGAACTGGAGAACCCCGGAGAGAGCAGGACTGCAATAATTGCAAACTACAAACAGACGAGGGAAAGGAAGAAAAAGAGCAGGTCCAAAAAGAAGTACAAAGAGCTCGAAGAGAAGAAATTGAAGGAAAAAGACGAAGATCCATTTGGCGGACTCCCACCACTTGAAGAGGAAAACCCTCCGGATAACGATACCAACAAAAATACTGATAAATAGAAAGATTACAGTTATCATACATGCATTACCTACATTAAGTCTATTAAATTTTTAGAGAAGGAAAGCGATTATTCGTCATCACTGTCATCACTGTCATCACTGTCAGCTTCCTTGCCATCTGGCAAACTGTCAACTTTAGACTCTGGTCCAAACCAACCTTCCTCATCTTCATCCATCTCTTCATCTTCACTCGCACCACTCTCTTCACTGACGTCCTTGTCTACATCCATAGCAGCAGCCCCATCAATGCCATCTGCCTCTCCAGCCTGGTTGGAAAGAAGATATTGCAGGGTAAATAGGTTGCTACTCGACAATCTGCTGACCTCTTTATTGAGTCGAGTGACAAACTTCTGCAGTGACCGAAGAGCATTGCCAAAATCGCGCCGGTTCTTCGTGACGTACCGACCATGGCTGGTCAGAAGAGATTGGATCCACAGCAAGTGGTACTCAACGTGCGGAGAATCATCAGTAAGCGATCCAATGAACCTCAGTAGCCGTTCAAGATAGACTACTGGGAGATCCTTGGCAACAAGAGAAACGTCGCCAAGAGGGACAGACTCGTACACTCGATGAATCAGCTTCCTCTCACCAAGCCTGAAGGCCATAACCAACGCAGTGAGGAACTCCTGCTCGGCCAACTTCTCCATAGTGGAGCTGACGGTGATGTCAATATCAAGATCAAATGGATCAAACACCAATTCATCGTCAATAGAGTAAACCAACAACCCCTCCGTTGAGGCTACGCCGAAGCTTCGGTTAGTAGGTGAGAACTGGATGCCCGTAGATCGGATAGCAGGGCGCACCTTTCGAGCCGAAGCATCACCGCGCTGAGCACCCGGCAAGGAGTTGTCTATTCTATCCTCCAAGTCCGAAGCCTCGCCGGTGGTATCAATCAACTCCAGAGGGCCTGCCTCGGTCATATTTTTACTGTTGAACTTGTCGAGAGTACCGTCCAGAGCCATGTTTCGCGAAATAACAAATTTCCTCAGAAGAACCTCGTTTCCCACATCGTAAAGGCAAATGTGTTTACTGTTACCACCAGCAAGCAGTATGGAGCCGTCAGAGCTGTAGCAAAGATTAGTAAAGTGTCGCGATCGCTTAGAGCTCGCCGCAGTAAATTGGTCAGCCATGTGTCGGCCACCAGCAATGTCTTCCTTGCCGTCAATGGTGCCCACCTGCTTGCCCAGTTCTGGATCCCACAGCGTGATCTGGCCATCGGTAGTAGAAACGGCAATCTGCTTCGAATCTGGCCGCATCACTACGCGGGTAACGTCGGATTGGAGTTGGAGAGGCTCAACATGGGTCTGGCGGCCGAAAATGTTCCACACTCGAACTGTTCTGTCCCAGGAAGCAGAGGCGAGAACGCCATTTTCACCACCGAAACACAAACTCGACACTGGGCCAGTGTGACCACTAAGTCTATCGAGAAGCTGAGCAGTCTGTACGGACCACAGGTGGATGTCAAAATCGTCCAAAGAACCAGCACAAACGACCTCACCACTAGGGTCTACAGCCAGCGAAGTGAACTGAACTCGCTTTGGGGCGGTGTAGGTTCGGAAGTTTCTATATCTAACCAAGTCCCACGCTCGCACCGAACCATCAAGGGAAGCAGAGAACAGAACATTGCCTCGCTTTGTGAAATGCAGGTCAGTGACTGCTGACTGGTGTTCTGTGAACGTGACGATAGCGAATCCGCTAATTGCGTCCCAGACTTTGATTTTACCGTCATCGCCACCAGTAACGATCTTTGTGCCATCAGGAGAATACACTAACGCATTAAGGGAGTCGAAATGACCCTGCTGTTTTAGGATATAAGACTCCGACTGCCACTCCCACACCAGCAGCTGGCCCAACTTGGCGGCGCCAAATCCAAGCCACTCTCCAGTCTTGTTAATAGTGACGAAATCGATCTCGTTCTGCGATATGCTTAGAGTCTGGATGGTAACAAAGTCCGGCAGCTCATACAGCCCGAAAATACCGGATGCGAACCCAACGACCAGCAAGTTCGACTGTTCGTGGAACGCAGCGCATTTCACCTTGGCCTCCTGCATGAAATAGTGCTTCGACACAATTCTCCACCGCATGGTCTTCTCCCTCTCTTCTTCCATCTTTTCATCCTCCTCGTCTTCATTAGGCTCTGCCTCAAAGTTCCGCGGAACATACTTCCATTGGAACAACGCACCGTCCTTGCTTACAGTGTAAATGCTTTCTTGATCTGAACTGAAGAAAGCGCCTACTACGGCATCCCGGTGCCCAGCCAAGGTGGTAGCTGCAGCGCTATCTCGCGAATTGAGGGAGTAGACTCGGGCTGTGAGGTCTTTAGAAGAAGTGAGGAAGAATCGAGAGTCTCCAGACCATGTAATCGAAGTTACCTCAGCGAAGTGCCCAGTATAGATACGGTGTCGGATAAACGGTGCAAACTGCTTCTGTTCACTAGCACCGGGAGTCCTCCAAACCTGGATGTGTCGGCCTGCAGCCACGGCAAAATGCTGTCCGTCTGGAGCAAATTTAACATCCAGGACCCGGTCCTTGAAGTTGAAGTGGTGGATCACCGTGCGTCGCACAAAGTTCACAAGAATTGCACGTCCGTCATTATCTATAGAAAGCATCAGAGTGGCCTGTGGGTTCAAAGCGATTCTCGCAATGTTCTTCCTGTGTTCGTATGCAAACGTGAACGACTTGTTGTTCACCAGATCAAACAGACTGACCCGATTGCCTACTGGCGATAAGATACAGGTACCATCTGGAGTGAACAGCAGGTTTCCCTGCCGGTAAACCGTACCTAACAGAGTCGATAACTACCACTAGTTAGTCTTTACCCTTCTAAAAACCAGAATTAAATCCAACATACCTTGAAATCTATGCTCATATCGATATCTGGTTGGGTTTATCGGATTTGAAATTTCAAAAATTTCAGAGATCGGCGATAAATTTTTTTTTTGTGCGTTGGGAGACCAAGACAAAATACCGACTGGCCAAGGCCAAATACCTAGTACCATCAAATACAATAACCGGTTTTTGATATATCTCGAAGATATATCAGATATGCCCAAGTTGTCGAAAAAAGCATCGTCCATGAAGAAAGATGGGGTCCGGACTATCAGGGGGTTAGATGAGCAGAAGAAGGCTCCGGCCCAGTCTAAATTGTCGAGCAAGATTCTCGACATGAAGGTACGAAATATTTATAATGGTTGAAGGATGACTTGGGCTAATTTATCGTAGTTCATGCAAAGGGCGAATGCAAAAGAACGGGAGATAGAAGCTAAAGCGGAGGAGAAGCGAAGGGATGACCAATCGAAGTGGTCTTTGAAACCAGTGAACAAAAAGACCAAGGCTAAAAGGAAACAGACAGTTAGCTATGCAGACATTTTCGCCAGTGAAGAGGAGCCACTGGAAGGTAGAAGGAGGTGGCAGGATTTTAACGCCCCTCCAGAGCCCGAACCAGAAAAGGCCGAAAACGTCAGCGATGACGAGGAAACCCAATTGAAGAGAAAGAACCCTCTATCCCAAAAACCAAAGAAGAAGAAGGCCAAGCGTGGATAACCAGCCACAAAAAAACTCTTTTGTCATGGTGATATATGGGCTGGTGGGTGATGGGCTAACGTATTTATTTTTTCTTCTTCTTGTCCTGGAGGAAGCCTCCCTTTTGCAAAGCATCCCTCGCTGTCGAATTGATGTGTTTAAACCGATCAGGCCCCAGGTGGATGCCTCCATACCACCTGCTCACACATACAACCACATTGATAGAGTCCGTAAGCTGTAGCAAATGCAACATCCGTCCTCCGGCAGCCGCCTCCCCATCATCGTCACAGTCCTGGACCAGTACCCCGTCTTCTCTTTTAATTCGGTACGCAGTCATGTTGTGGGCGGCCCGGGCAATCTTTTTATCTAGCTTCAACATGGCAATCTTCCTCAGGGCCTCCTCTCCAGAATGGACCTCTGCTGCCCGAGCTATGAACACGCTTTTACGGTCGGTCACAGGCTCAGATTCTATCCATCCTTCAAATATATCAACTTCATGTGTCTCTTCGTCGTCTCCGTCTTCTTCAACGATATCATCTTCAATAATTTCTCCTGGGTCCAGAACCTCCCGTGATCCTTCGATAAAGTCGAAAATGCACACCTGGCCCGGGGTAAATGTAGAATTCATGACGTCTTGTAGTACTGGCAACAGTGCTTGGTGCTTCGTACTTAGCACGTCAACGACGTGCGGCGCTTCCTCGGGGTAACTGCTTGGAAACGAGAGCTTTAGCCTGATCTCTCGGTCGGGAATGGTCAGCGTGTAAAAATTGCCCGATTCCGCCATGGAATCGGGGTAGATGGCGTTCATCGCCTCGACTTCGTCCTGGAGCTCTGAATTCATAGTATGGTAAGTGTCGTCGGACCTTTCCCGATCATGAACTTTTCATCCCCAACCATTCCACATTTCTACCCGGTACTGTTACATATTGTTTGATATTTTGTGTCATTTACATTGTAATACCGGATAATATGCGCTTTCATGAATAGTTCGTTTTTGTAATAAATAATAATCTGTTTTCTGATTATAAGTATCAGATATTCCACGTTAGAAATACCGGTAAACCTTGATGGCTCTTAAACAGGTACGTTTCCCAATCTCCATCGATAGCTACAGTAACATAATAAATATTAGTACGGCTATGATATGTACCTGTCCAGCTCATTCCCATCCGTTCGCGTAGTAATAGCTGGAGAATTGAGATCAACAGCATATCGCAGCCCAGCAATTGGCTTCAAATACTCATACGCAGAGAAATCTGGCTCGCTGAGGAAATCAAACACCATAAGATATTCCAAGTTCTGCAATCGGGGCATTTTGGACTTAATGAGCGCTGAGAACGCAGCCAAGTACCTCGGTGCCAGGAAGGGCGGTCGAAGGGTAAGTGACCGCGCTTTCAGCGGAGGGTCTCTGGACAAAAGGCGGACAAACCGCGTAACCGCTTGTTCCTCAAAATTTGGATCGAATTCGGTGACTTTCTCACTCTTTGGCCCAATGCAGACACAAATACTCTCTTCGCACCTGGACACAACTTTTCGAAGCAATAGTAGCGTCTTGGGATCGATTGAGTCAATGAAAATAGTCTTCGAAAGAGGAATTTTCGACTGCAATTGAGCGTTTGGTTGCAATGCGTCCTTTGAGTCGGATAAATTTAGAGACGCCACTGCTTCAAACGACAGCGAAATTTTCGTCAGCGTATTGAAGTCCGTGGTAAGCATGTCTAACTTCCCGCCATAGATCCTGAACTGGGTCTGAGGGTCATTGCCCATCTTCACGTACTTTGCGTCTAGCACGATGACCGAGTCTGGAAGATTCAACGGCGTGTCCAATACGTCAGACGTTTCAACAATCAAGTCAACAGCTCTCAGGTCATCGCAAAACTCTAGGGCCTTGTTGACTAGCAACAAAAATGCCTTGCTTCTAATTGATACACCAATCTCCTTGACAAAGCGTCCGAAGTGTATGGAAAAGTCGAGATCAAGGTATTCCCCTCCAAGATACAGCCTTTCAACTTCGAAACCCTTGGATTCGGGGTATTGCGACAATATGTTGTACGGAATGTAGGTGCTGCATGCAGTTGCCTCCTCAGGACATTTGAAGGTGAATTTTGGACTAACGTTGGGTCCCAAATCTTGAGCCAGACCATTCAGTAATGCTGTAGAGGAAGATCCGGCAGATATTTTCACCGACACTGATTTAAGCGCGAAATAGCAGATGATTGAAAGCAGGGATCTCATTGCCTTTACCGTTCGTTCGTCAGCATCGTCGGCGATATGTATCTCAACAATTTGAATGAATCGAGCATATTTCAAGATAAGACCCATTTGGTTAAAAATGGATATGCATTTTCCCTTTTGGAATGGAGATTTGTCATTGACCACCTGGCTAATTTCTCTCGAGACAGGTTCATTAGGAGATAACAGAGGCGACTCGGTTGATGGAGTTGTCGGGAGTGAGCCGGTCAAAGACGGAGTAGTGGTATCAGCATCACAGTCAGTTTTGCCAAACGGAGTATTGTAAAAAGCTCGTCGATAATTGGCGCCTTGCTTTTTCTTGGTAGTATATCCAGATTCAAAGTATGCAATTTTACCCGAAACACATCCGTTAGGTTTAGGTTTATAGCGTGCGGTTGCGGAAGCAACAACGGTCGACTCAAGCGGGCCAACTCCAAGCATAGTATAATCTTGGAACCTCAATTCTTCCGCAGAGTACGCAACGAATACTTGTGTAGCACATATGCTATGATAGACAAGCTTGTGAGTAGCAGCCCCAACTTGCTCGCTTTCAAAATGAGGAACATAACTAATGGCATCAACCGTACTGCGAATCGTCTGCCCATTGATGTCTTTTTGTGGAACTGGTTTGCATTTTTCCTTTCTCAAGAATAAAGACTCTGTCGGTCGCTTTGCATGGACTGGAGGCGGATCATTCCACTGGCGCTTTTTCTCTTTTCGACGGCAGTCCTGGAACCTCAATTCTTCAACTGAATAATTTCTGTACTGAGGCATTGCCGAGACGCTGTGGTAAACCTCAAATGCTAGATGGGCTTTGTGGGAAAGAAAATAGTCGGCCGAAAACACTTGTTCAGTATAAGGCCTATAATCAAAGTTTCGCGTGCCAAAGGGCATTGTTTCAAGAGAAGGAGACCCAATTGGCCTCGATATATTGGGACTAGCGGTAATTGTGCTAGAAGTGTCAGCATCACTGTGTTCTATGGTTCTCCGGGGACGGGCAAGAAGCCGCCTGCCAAGGCCATTGCCACGACGATTTCGCTTAATTTCTTGGGGGCTAATGGTGCTTGAAGTTTCAGCTCTCGGGGGGATAATGGTTGTATCATAGATGATAGCAGTATTGCCAACGTCGCAGCTTTCGTTAAATGATTCATTGATGATGGCAGTATTGCCAACGTCGTAGTTCGACGTGAATGATTCATTGATGATAGCAGTATTGCCAACTTCACAGCTCGCTTTAAATGTAAATGAAGCCAATTGAGAGGCTAGGGCGTCCATATCGTCCTCAAATTGTTCCGCCTGGCTATCAGAACCACCAAAAAACCTAGACTTTGACGCTCTGAATACATAAGGTGGACGAATTGTACTCCTTGATTGTCTTTTCGGCTCTTCTTTTGGGCTGTGTTCTGTCAAAGTAATGTCCGAAAGTAGATTGCCCAGGGTAATTGCGCCGTTTTCATTAGAGACGGTCAAATGGCTCCAAATCATGGAATTACAGAAGTTGCGCAGCCGGCGACAGGTCCTCTGCAGGGTCAGCATGTCCTCATCTGCCCCAGCATCGAGAATTACCGCCCAGATTTCATCCGGCAGGTCCAATATTGAAATGGACATAATGGTTAACTTTTGGCCAATTAGCTTGATTTTTCATTCAACTTGGCAATTCACTGGGTATACGTGTTTCTCAATGCCCGCAGTAGTGCACTCCCCACGTACTACTACTGCTAATTTACTTGCCCTATGGCAGCAATACAAAGTAAAATCCTCCTATAGAACCTCACGGGTATAGTGTTTTTGAAGACCGAAACCGGCACTGGTGACATCGGTTCGCCGTGTGTTACCCGGGTGGGAGGGCGGAAAAGGCCCAACATATCGCCAAACCGACATTCCCAACAGCTACACCGACACCGGCGATGGACCCCCGCATGCCGGTGAACTCGCCTTATACCCTAACCAGCCCTTCCTTTTTCATAAAATTTTCCCATAGAAGGAAAAGCCACTGAAAAAATATTAACCTTCTACGATTGCCTGAGTTGACCAGTATTATCAAACCAGTA
Organism: Blastobotrys vanleenenianus; assembly: GCF_965637985.1. NCBI lineage: Eukaryota > Fungi > Ascomycota > Dipodascomycetes > Dipodascales > Trichomonascaceae > Blastobotrys > Blastobotrys vanleenenianus. The sequence goes on from NW_027481838.1 coordinate 60,024, forward strand.
GTAATACTGTACTCCAAAATTAACGTATTCTACCTACTTTTTCAGGTGTAATTTTGAAGTGACATCGGGGTCTCGTTCCGAAGGTTTGGAAACGCAACCGCACGCGGCTTAGATATACAGGTTAGTCATCCCACGCACAGCGCCGCGAGGCTGGAGCTGGTACGGCGCGACGTTGAATATCCGGGGACCTCGATCCGAAAATTTGGACCTGCACGGTACCGCTTACTTAGTACTTTTTATCAGTAATACGAGGACTCCAGGCCTGTTGAGAGTCCTGAATACCTTCAAGAGGGCTATATCAAAGCGTACTCTTGTGTACTGGTCACTCCGCGGTTGTGACTAGTATAAAATATATTGAAAGTCCGTTCGAGTTACGGTATTTCTAGAATGGCTGATTTGGCTGTGTCGAGGGTTCTCAAGGCGGACTCTCTGGCGAGTCGTGTCGCCAAAGAAAGCGCTAAGAAGAGCAGGGCGACTTCGTGCCAACGGTGCAAGAAGCGGAAGCAGAAGTGTGACCATCGCCTGCCTACGTGCACAAACTGCCTCAAAGCCAACGCTGAGTGCATCCAGCCAGAAAAATACGTCCAGCATACTCCAAAGAAGGATGAATACACTATGTTGCTAGAGAAGAAGGTTATTCAACTCGAGGAGAACCTGGCCCAAATCCAACAGAGCCAGCAGCTTTCTCCAGTCTCTGTATCCATGATGTCTTCTCCAGCTGCCTCTGCATTGAACCCTCATCTTAATCATCTTAATAATCATCCTCAACAGCCAACCGTTTCTTCGCCGTTTTCGGAAAATCCGACTAGGAGTAGCAGGGTGAACATACTCAATGCTGACCCAACCCTCGGGCCTGCACCACCAGCCAGCTTCTCTGTAGTCTCCTCTCTGCTCAAGGATACTTATACGTTTGGGCGTAATCATGATTCGGCTGAGTCGTCTCCAACTACAAGCCAAATGTACCCTAATGAGAGTATACCCGAGGATAGTGGAGGGTTACTGCCGAATTATGACTTTGCGCCTTTTTTTAAAAGCCGTCCGGCAGAGATCCCAGATGAGAAAGAGGGCGAGATACTACTTGATTACTACCTCAAAGTCCAGGGGAAGTTCGCGTTTTTGGACCGCAATGTGTTTGAGAAGCTCCATCGCGATAGGCACCAAAGACCCGCCAACACCGATGACCCTGAGTACAGATACAACACCTTTTTATTGTTTAGTGTTTATGCTTTGGCCGTGGTTCTTAATACCTCTCCAAACGGAACTCCTCCGCCGTTCAATGCGTGGAGACTCTATTCCACAGCGTTGTGCCATGCTCGACTGTGTAAGTCCAATAATCCACTTTGGCAAATCTCGGCGCTATTCCTATGTGCAAACTTCCAGATGCGTACAGACATCGACAACGGGAGCCACTACGACATGATCATTCGGTCGATGAAGCTGTGCCACGAAATCGAGCTCCACCGAGCTGAGAAACTCGCTCAATTGAGCCTGTATGCCCAGGAGATGCGTAAAAGACTGTTTTGGTGTGTTTATGGCCTCGAGCGACTCTATGCCATTTCTACAGGGCGACCTTTTTCCATTGAAGAGAGCGAAATCGAAATCTCTTTTCCAGTGGACCTCGATGATAATGACCTGACCGAGGAAAAAATCGCCCAGGCGCGGCAATTGGAGGTCGCCAACAGCGGAGCAGACTCAACCAATTCCATTTCTTCCCCAGCTTCTCAGGTAGCTGAGTCTACGCCCCTCACGTTCGTCATTTATTTGTGGAGAGTGCGACGGTTGGAGTCAGAAATGGTAACAGTAATATACCGCTCTGATAAGCCCATGGATGAATTGCTGCAGAAAGTAGATTATTACCTCGCTAAGCTCAGACGATGGCGTGATAACCATAACAAGTCCCTCACCCCGCGAGAACAGAATGTGGCTGCCGTAGCCTACGCCAAAGCTGTGAGACTTCTACTCCAGCCTTTCTTGGCCTCTCTGGATCCCGATGGCCCGTTATTCCAGAAATGCGTCGGCGAAACAGGCCGCCTTTGCATGGTTTTCCGTGACTTCTACCGCCGCACCGAAAGCGGCTTCACCACCGTAGCCATGCACTCCAACTTCATCGCTGGTCTGACGCTGATATACTGTCTCTGGCTCTCTAAGGACACACATTTTTTGCCTATTTTAGAGAGTATCCGGGTGTGCACGTCGTCGCTGTTTATTCTCGCTGAGCGGTCGAAGCTGTGTAGGGAGTATCGGGACACGTTTGAGAACCTGGTCTCGGCAACAATCAAGCACGTTACCGAGCATGTCCTTAAAAAGGCTCAAGCGGGTGGTGGCGCGAGGGGCCTTTCGACGACGCCTGCTACTGCTGATGCCACTCCTCCACGCCCGCCAATGGTCACAGCTGACTCTTCTACGTCTATTTTTGATAACATTCAGCAGCGTGCACCTGTTAAACAGGAGCCAGTCAAGCAGGAGTCGGAGCCCAGGGCTCCTTCGTTTACGCCGGTTCCGACCCTTGGAGATTTGGGCCCATCATTACAACCCACCGTGGCAGCAATATCTCACCCGCCAGAGCCACAGCCGACCACCTCCGAACCATCTCAGCCACAGCCACAATTCGACTTCCCACCACAGATGCAGATGGCTCCCAGCAACGGTATGATGTACAGGAATTCTATATCGCAGCAACAGCAACAGCAACAGCAGCAGCAGCAGCAACAGCCTGTGCCAGGCAATGCAAGAGGATGGATTGATGCGTATGGATATGACGACAGGATGTATAACATGATTCAGGACATTTCCTCGTGGACGAAGACTATTGAAGACCCTACTAACTTTGAAACCCAACAAATTGCTGATCACATGTGGATGAACTTCACTGATTTCAGCTTGAGCTAATATTTAACTATACATTGCAAGCATTATATATAGATATCAACGATAGTATGTTATAATAACTACTGTATTTATTTTGAACTACGGGGGTTTGGGGGCTCTGCCCCCAACTACGGGAGCTCGAGGGCTGGCCCTCGAATATACTCCATCTACTACGTAATATGATTTTTTTATTATCAGCATCTGACCGTTAGTTTTGAGGTCTGGCATGAGAGACCCTAGTATAATACACGGTATCAGTAGATAAGATAAAAAGAACAAAAAAATCTCCAATATCCAATGTATTACTTTCTCTTCCATATGCCTAGGATTAATATATTGTCTTCCTGCTGCCCCCATATTTATATAGAGTCCTTATACGAGCGGATCATTGATATGCCGTGTTGGTTCGGTGTGCGATTATGATCGGATTAACGTCCGGCGACAGTTGGAAACCACACCTAACAAATCACCATGGACCGGGCAACGGAATTTAAAGAGAAAGGAAACGACGCATTCCGCCAACAGAAATACGAAAAGGCCATCGAATACTACACGGAATCGTTAAAGTATGACGTGATCGTCGCATGTTACTCGAATCGGGCTGTCTGCTACAATAAGCTCAAAAAATGGAACGATGCTGTGCACGACTGCGATCTGACACTAGAAAATGTCAATATCGACATACCAGCCGAGAAAAGACTACTGGCGAAGACTTATTATAGACGAGGAGTAGCCTATAAAGGGCTAGGCGAACTCCAGCGTGCAGTGGACTCGTTTGAGTCTGCAGTAGAGTACGCCGCAGACGGGTCAACAGAAGAAAAGGAACTGAAAAAGGAGCTGACGGTGACGCGATACAGCGAATTGAAAGAAGATGGAATCACCAATGGAAGGGGAAAGACTTTCTTTGCAAAAGCTGTTGATAAACTGCCACAAAAGTTTGTTGAAAGCAATATTGGGAACCCTGTTGAACCAATTATCGAAGGAAGCACCACGATCCAACCAATGGTTGAATCTAAATCAACATTTACTCCTCCAGCGACTTTGACAGTATTTTCTCTTACCCAAATGATACGGGCCCCGGAGAGTGAGAAAAAAGCCATTTATGACTATATGTATAGTGTTCCACCACAGACTTTGACGGCATTGCATTCTACTGGAGGCATTAACTACGATGTCATTGAATTTATTCTCGACATGCTTGTTTATAACCATAGCAGAAAACCTCTAGCTTGGCGAACCAAGAGTAGGGAGTTCTTGAGTGCGCTGAAGAAATGCCCACGGTATGATATTGCTCTCATGTTCGCTAACAGTGCAAAAGTTAACCAGTTCAAGGACTTGGTTAAAGGCGATGAGCAAATACTAAAATTATTGCAGTAAGTGGGTATATCTGCTGCGATGATAATACGATAGATGTTATATATGCAAACGACATTAAATGGCCCTAGTCTGGCTTTTTGCTAAGTCGAATAGCGCTGGGCATCTCGGGCTGGACCAGTCCCGGCAAGAACGAATCTACCAACGAAGCCACATAGTCCTTGATCCACGCAGGAATTAAATGGGGACCAATAATCATTCCAATGAACCACGCCATAGTAGCGAAATAAATAAATGCATACCTTTGGACAATGCGGTGCCGTGTTTTCTTCACCGAGCTGTAAACAACCTGCGAACGAAATCCAAGTTTGGGCCCTAGCCAGAACAACATAACTGTATGGATCTGGTCTATGTAAGGGATGAAGAGAAATGGAGTCTGCACAAACATGAGGAAATGGCCTAATGTGAAGTCCATTGCAAAGAGACTCATCTCAACCGATTTGCATAAAAGTTCCCGCGCCGGTTGCGTCAGAATGAGCCATCCAAGGCCCAGAGCTCCCCAATTACCTCCCCAGAACGTAGTATTCACATCTCGGGCTCTCAGCTCTCGTGTTAAAAGCATTGAATAGAGGAATTTGAAAAGGGATACTTGGACGACAGAGCAAGTAGTAAAGCCGAGCAATCCATTAGTGAAGCTCCAGTTTTGCAGCACTAGCATCACCTGGAAAAATATAACATGGTTCAGTATTGCGACAAAATGCATCGTTGCTGCAACCATTGACGGGATTTTTTTGAACCGCCTAGACAATGTGCATCCAAGGCACAGGCTAAGCACCATACTCCCCACGAGAGAAGCAAAGTTAAGAATTATCGGGCCAATGACACAAATACCTAGTCTTAACAGACAGTAGGTTGGACTACTCGACTTCGCTCCTCGTTGAGTGTTCACATAGAGGTACGGAATAACCACAGTCCCATTGGCGAAGAGTGGGCCCAGGACTTCTGAGAACAAAATGCTCAAAAACCCGGGACGCGTTATATCCTTGGTATCCGCAAACAATTGCATGTTTGCAGTGCCTACACTTTTGACAGCTTTAAACCCTGTAATTCTCGTGCGATTCTGCTTAATGTAAGCAACCCATGAGTTCCGGCGGTAGTTTCGGTTCCCTTTGGTAAGCCAATGGATGTAGTTGCGATAATCAAGGAAAAAATCAGTCATGGAAAACTGGTGGGGGTTGTAAATAAAAGGAGCTAGGCAGAGAGCTACTGTTGTTACCCAGAACCACAGCAATGGGGTCGACCACATGGTGTTGCTCACAAATATAAGCATCAACAGCAGTTTTGCCCCAAAGTAAAGCGACTCCTTACCAAACCGCGCATATAGTGCCGTGAATGGAATTCTATTTGTGGCAAACCCTCTCCCCGTAGAGATGTATTTGGCGCCTCCAATTGCCAGATCATGCATCAGCGACTTTGCGTAGATCTGACAAACAAAAACCTCAAATAGCGGGGAAAGCGATAGAAAGTGCTTGATCAAGCGAGTAATGGATCTCAAGAACCCTCTTTCCGTGAGTTCCTGGACAAATAGTGGTAGAAATGAAATAAAAAAGACCACAAAAATGGACAATACACACCTTTCAATCCAGTGGTAGACAGGTATCAGATTGAGGCAGCCTGTTGTCTGTTTCTGGACTTCGTTTGCTGCCAGGTTTCGGTCATATTTGCATATAATCGCATTTTTTGACAAGGCTGCAAGGTTCAAAGCCACAATCACGAACAGCTCCAGCGATACAACAATGAACATATTATTGATATGAAATCCCGGATGTGCGTAGTAGAAGGATAGGAACCGGTCGACGGGAAGCTGGGTACCCAGGTAATAATACTCTCGCGATAGCATTTGCTCGCCCATTCCTGCCCCGATTTTGGTCGTGAAATTCAGGATTGAACCAAATCCTAGATCCCTACCCTTTCCACACTGATTGAACTCACAATGCTTTATCCGACCACCCCGGATAAGGGCATTCATTCCAGCATAAATATCCTCATTCAGATGCAATCCTTTTTGGGCTTTGGATACGCCTCCTCTGGTAGTCATGAAAATGGCATTGAGGAAATCTGGATGACCGTAGTGCAGTTTCCCGCCAATTTTTGCCAAGGTTCGGGCAAACAAAGTGCCAAATGTTTGCTCCTTTCCAGCTGCTACATCACCCAGCACCCCAATGTTCTCTGAAAAGACGTATTCACGTGCACCAAGAATTGCGACTGGTGGGGGAGGTCCTTCATTCACAGCCTTTTTGAGTCCGTGACTAGCATATGGATGTTCTGGAGAGTCGAGCTCTTCAAACTCGGCGAGTACGCTCCTAATCTTCAAACACTCCTCAAGGTAATTATCTTGATTGGCATCCACCAATTGGATATACTCTCCGCGATGGAAAATCAATGCGTGGTTCTGATTGTCACTCTTCCCGTCGCCAAGTATCGGATTGCCAGAGAGCCGAATGCGATATTTCGGCTTCCTTTGCCCATTGTCCAGGATATCGCACGACCCATCAATTAACGCCGAATAGTACACAGGTTCGCTGTTGCGGTCACGAACTTCTTCATCAAGATAAGCGATGTTCATCTCTGGGTATGCCCTAAGCATCATTTCTTTATCTGGAATTTCCTCCTTCGAGAAATTCTTCAAGCGCTGAATAGCAGCAATGAGTCGAAATTTTCGCCTTGCAATGCGATCGAGAGCCACTTCAATCCCGGTTTTCGACAGCGACTCATGAGGATTGCCGTTCTCCAGAGCCTCGACACTATGAAGCAGTTTTATTGCCCGCGGATAATTCATGAATCCAGATATAGTACGATAGAGTGTCTGCGTTCTCAAAGAGGCCCATAATCTGGTTCTTAGAATAAACTCAGGAGTAGAATCCTTGAACCCAATGCAATAGAATGGCAACTCGTCAGCCTTTTCGGTAGGAGTAGTGGTGTCCGGGGTATCTTTTTTGTGTCCTCCCTGGTTTGCGATACCCATTGAATCTTTTACAAAGCACTCCCACTCTAGAGTGTGGAGGCGTTTTAGGTAATCAAGCAGGGAAAGCTTGCTATCACCTTCTTCTTTGATGATTTCGCGTAGAGAAAGCACAATCTTTTCGTTATAGTGGGGGACCAGGACTGTAAACGTTGGCATCGCCTCGACTGAAACTGGGTCAGGAATAGGTGTTGCAAGAGACTGGGCAAAGAAGGATATCCGCCTCTCTGCTTCCAGTTGGCCCTTGAAGAAAGACGTGTGGATTGAAGAATCTTCTTGTGATACAAAGAATGCAGGCTCATATAAAATCTTTTCACCTGTTTCAGTGGAGCGGTCCTGTAGATAAATCAGTCGTTGCACTTGCTCTAGCGGGATAAGATGCTCGCGGTACATGGAGATAATGATTGCATTCCAGACTTGTGATATCAGCGTTTTCGGTCCATCTTGGGCTGTCTGCTGACCCCTCGTGTACATAATCTTGGAAAACAATCGCTTGGGCAATCGACAGTAAACGCTCCTCCATGGCGTCCAGATAGATGCACCAAGATAGAACGAACGCGTCACCGAGAAGATCGTGTTGAAGATGATATACCAGAGATAGGTATCCAGGAAAAACAATATCAGGTCTGTCAGCATCATGATCCCGAGCACAATATGAGGCTGGTGCCGGCATAACCAGGCACCAATGAATACATCTCCCACGCAGGTCTCCAATTGGAAAATCGACAGCTCTCTGACCGGATCACGAAGCGACAGCGTCAGAAAGAAATATGATTCAACTGATTTTGCTGCAAAGATGCATAACCATAGACCATAGGAGATGATAGCATCGTTTCCCTTAAGCTTTGTGAAACTAAAGGTAAAGACCTTGTAGGCTGAGTATGTCGGACTCGACCTTTGTCTAAACCAATTCATTGGGGCGACAGAATAGAAAAGGACGGTAATAACAGCTATGGAGAACTGCACTATTGCCACTATCGTTCCCAAGAGATCAGGCTTGTCCCAAGAGCACATGATGAAAATGTATGCAGTAGGGGCAACATTGATTATCAAGGTTGTCAAGTACACTAACAATCGAGGCGCGATCTTCTGTGCACTGGGCCACTTGCGAGGGATAAACATGAGCTCCGAGAACAATGCAATCATATTTACGATTGGACCGAAGGCAGCTCCAGCCGAGACCACAGTCCAACGAATTTGGGGAGGCGGGGTGGACTTTTTCTGCGCATTATAGTTGACGGTGTAAAGCGACGGCACGTTAAACGAGGTGTAGAACCAGAAGAGGGAGAGATGGATGATCCAGATACGGTTAAAGTTCACAGCCATGTGGAGCCAGGACCGGGTCTCGCGATAGGTTTTATAAAATGCTTTTCCCCAGTCAACGTCCGCAAGGTGCTGGTACCGTTTCCAGGGAGGAAGAGACATGAGCTCAGTCAGGCCATTGTTCCGCTTCTTCTCACGCGCTGCAGGATCATGGAATTGGACTCGATGGAGTCCTTCCAAGTGCCAAAACAGCTGGTTCATATCGTCATAGCCAATTATATCCTTGTGGTCGCGCTCCCGATGAACATAAGTCCCTCCAACATATTCGTATATCTGATCTCGACAGAATTCATATAGTGGAGTAATGGTGCGGTCGAGGTATTGACCTTCATGGGTGTAAGAGAGGCTAATCTTTTCGACTCCCTCCACGCAGTAGTAATCCCTTGCACACTTGTAAATGAACGCGAGGCATTCCGGCATGTACCTAACCTGGTTGGCCTCCCCCCAGCACAGTAAGTACAGCGCGATGTCAACAACCCGCTCATCAGCAGTCATGCGGTTCATCTTTGATTTGTGTTTGAAATCGATATCACTGGTAGAAATGTGCTCATTAAGGACATCGGTGTCGAAAATAGACTTCATTGGCGCTATCTTTGGGTCGCCATTGTTGAGAACATTGAGGGCATTGGCGGTCTTAACGCTGAGGGCAGGGTTGCGATTCTTTTTTGCGGGAGCCGGTTTTGCAATTGGCCAAGTATGCAGTTCATCGTCTACACTGACTTGAGAGGCGTAGTACCATCGGCGATAGTTGGCATTTTCGCCTCCAATGTAGTCAGCGTGGAGCGTCACCAGCGCTAATTCGGGGCCCATTCGCGAAGAACGCGAGTCCAGCATGGTCATGAAGTGGTCAAACATATTCCGCATGCTGTCGAACTGAAACCCAAAGACGTTGCGCAGGTTTTCAAAGATTTGCCCAATTTCCTCAATTGTTATCGGCACTTTAATAGCGGGTGTCGAACTCCAGGATGGATAGGAATCGACTTGCCAATAGATACCTTTACTATCCATCATCCCGTGTTCGCGGGGAGAGAACGAGTTGGGGTAGGGCGTAGAGGTTTTTGGCTTGATTGCCGGAGTTTGGAATCCTGGAGAGCTAATTGACGAGGCAGAACCTGACGATTTGTTAGAATTATAATAACGCATTGTTTTTTTTAATAATTTACCATATTCTTTGACAAGGTCCGAAGGATCTTCTCCAGAAGAGCTGGAACCAGCGGATTTGTGAGAATCAGTAGCCGTCCATTGCGTTTGCATCTGCGAGCTTTCAAGGTAACTCGATGCCTGGGCGCTTAGCCGTTCGAGGGACGTCTGCAACGACCCAGCGTCGTCGGCCGAATCGTTTGAATATTCAGACATTTCTAAATGGTTAGCTACATTCCGAGCCAATATCATGAAGCATACCGGTCCAAGAGAGATTCAATGCGTTTCTTGTGTAATTCACAACCGGAGAGTTGTATCAACAAAAGATAAACGAGCCAGTCAACAAACATTCCTTTTAACTTAAACCTTAAGACTTCAGCTCACTTTCATTAGCCTTCAGAGTAAAGCGGGGCGGTTCATTAGATTTCAGAAAAAGGGGGAGATCATGTTTAACAGGATACAGGCTCCCACGTTATTGAATTCTCAGTACAGCGGCTGATCGCTGCATGTTGGAATGGTATATCAGTCAGACATGCATGAGCCGCACACGCCGCACACATCACCTGTGCTGAGACAGGGTATTCAATGACAGCGCATTCTATAACATTATAGCATCTGCCAGAGTATTGCAGTTTATTGATATCATCTTCAGGGGCAGTGCAATTTGTGGTACTACTTCAATGAAGCTAAACTTACAGTAGAAGTGCGGCTGGCTTGGACTGAACCATATTCAAAGCCCTATCTCTCAGAAGTTCAAAATTTTGAGTCGAACAGGTTAAATGGAATTTAAGCCCAAGCTCGTCTCAGTTGGGCTACTGGCAGTATGTTACCGGTCAATGCCTTCGGCATTCAAAGGCAAGTCTAAAACTCATTGGGGGCTACTCCGCTGTGAAACCACTACCGGTACTATCACATTAACGAATTAGAGTTATACCGGTACTTTTGAAGTAGACAAGTACTATTGTAACCGAACTCCCCCGTTTCAGCTATCTTACCGTGGTAGTTGACACCTATCACCCATAGACAGAAGTAACTCAAACCATTCTCTCAATTCCAACTAAATAACCCGGTAGTTCTGTTACAGTATTTAATTACTAAATTATATTCCAATATTGTAGTTCTGTTACAATGCTGTAATCTACCGGTTGACTGGTGATCGAAGAATCGATAGATAGAGTACAAAGCTTACTATCCTGGTAGGACATAGAGGAGCATAGATCGGAAACTCCGGAAAAGCCCATCAATTAACACACAATATATACAAACGTGTATTAATGGCCGAGTTCCTAACGGCTAATCGGGTACACCCCGCAGTACTGTAACTAAATAATGCCGGTTCGGCCGGCCACGTTCCTGCAGGCGGCAGCGGATCGGAGTACCACCAACCTAATCGTTTAAGGTACCACACAAGGTCTCACCTGTGGAGACACAACCCATTACAGTGTACACCTTGCGGCTATATAGAGACGAGAGTTCCGCCTGATGGTGTTAGCACTACTTCTAGCGACAGTATTAACTGGAGTATGCTCAGCATGTGGTGTGTCTGTCCATCTGACCCTGCTGCAGCGCACCCAAGAGCACATGCCCGACGATGTGGGTCGGTACCAAGTGTTCAGCCGGGCTGGAGCGTTCATGCCGGACGCGTTCTACTCCTGTCTGGGACTCGACGAGGCTGCTGAAGCCGCACACTGGCCGCCATTCCTCAAGGCCGCTGTGGAGTACTGGCACGAGAAGTATGGAGCTGTTGAGAAGCAGCCAGGAGGAGTCGTCCAGAAGGTGCTTAGCCGGCTGAGATACGACAATGGGCTGGCCCTAAAGACATTCATTTACGGTATGCTGACCCATCAGGTAGCAGACGTGAGCTGGCATTCACTCGGGCTGCGCCAGGGCATGCTGCAGATGTTGGCTCACAAAGAATTCGGCGGAGATTTCGCTAGGGCCCATCCAGTGTTGGATACAGGCGGGGACCTTATCTTTGTTAGGAGGTTGTTAAACTCTGGTGAAGACTACAATTGGCTTAGTACTAGCTGGACTTGGCCGCGGAATGACGTGGTGGAAATATTCAAGAGGATGGGATACCCTGGAGTGACTGCTTCGGGGTTGGATTATTGCATGGTTCGCGGTCAGGCTGCGTTGAGGGCTGAATTGTCGTTTGCTAGAGCTGGATTCATTGCCTATGCGTCTCAATCGCCTACGCTTTATAGTGAATTGGAGAGCTATTACCTGGGTGGCATGGTTGAAATGACAATGGCCATCAGGCATTGTGTGACTAGACTTGATGAGTGGTTTGACAAGGGGCCTTCGGGTGATCCGTGGGACATCTGTGAGATCTTTAACGGGAAAAGACCTCGTTCATTTACTGGCGATTCGTTTGTCAGAGAACAGGATCATTCAGTCAAGGAACAGGACTGTTCAATCAGGGAAAAGGATCATTCAATCAGGGAACAGGATCATTTATTTATCAAGGACCAGGAAGATTCTGTGGATTATCAATCTATGAATTTCTCGGCAGAAGTGCACAAATCCGAGACTCAAGGGCCCCTCAACCCCATTATTCTATCCTCTGGTATGCCCCAGGGGCTCTTTGGCGGGCACGTTACATTTGGAGACTTTCTCGGCGGAGCTTGTGTTGCCATTTCAGCGCCCTACGAGACTCCATCATGGACACCTATCCCTAGCGGAAGCGTTTATGTCATCAAACTTGAAGAGCTGCTTTCCTCTCTGCCATCTCCTTCTCCACTATTATCACGATTATCAGCATCATCATCATCGCATTTCTCTTCGATCCCTGCAGAGATTCTCTCCGGGCAGGATTATAGCCGATCTATTACATCTTGTACTAGTGAAGGCTACCCGTATAATGAACAATTTTCGGCAACGACTGCTCAACTTAAAGCATTCGGTCTTGATCTGCTGGTAGTCAGCAGACCAGGCTCTTCCAAGATTAACGTCTACTTTGAAAATCGCCTCGTCGCAGTCGTCCATACCAGCTACGCCAACATAGGGTACGGTCAAGGCGGGACTAAGCAGGTAGGTCACTCACTACTGACCGTTGAGCAGAATGGCCACGACTGGCTCTTCATTGGCTGCCCATACTGTGATGTAAACAACCATGCTCAGCAGGGTCTCGTTTATGCAATCAACGGAGGCGATCTTCACGAGATCCTAGCAAGGGGTATCGTCACCCCCGTGTCTGTGAGCCTAGAGGCAATCGCCACGCCGCTCACCTTACCCGATGAGCTACCACCTTATGCGCAGCTTGGCGCGAATCTGGCTCATATGACAGTGTCCGGTCAGAATATGTTGGTAGTGGGAGCTCCAGGGGCCCAGTCGGTGTATGGGTTCGCCATCCCTAATCTTGAACGGCGATTCACCATCAGGGAGGAAGACTACAGCACGCTGCCCAAGAACCCAAATGGGTATGTAAACAGTGACTTTGGAGGAGCTATGCTGGTAGGTGGCGATGGGTGGCTTGCCGTGGCTAATAGTGCAGAGGATGTGGAAAGCGGCAACCGCCTATGCCTGCAGTGCGGCGCTGTGCTAATTTTTCGGATCGACAGCGGTTCTGTTGAGCAATCAGCAAAGCTTGTCGACGATCGCGGCTTGGCGTTCAGCAGGTTTGCGTACCGCGGAGCCAAGGGTGATGATGATAGCCGTACGATTTACGCCAGCTCTCCGTTTGCTCAAAACGAGCAGGGTAGGGTATGGAAGATTATGATCGGTGAGGACGCGACTGCTAAGATAGACACTGTGGTTGATGGTCCAGGTCCTCGCGGTATAGGCTTCGGCCAATCGCTGGCCGTAACGAAGCTACCTTCGGGGACTGCAGTATTAGCCGTGGGCATTCCGTACAGTCAGCAGCTCAACGGCGCAGTAGGGCTATACATTCTATAGACGACTGTATACTACTACTGTACTTTTAATGCAGTTCGCGCCACATCAACGAAAAATATGCAGGGTAGTCGATAAACCCCCTATAAATGGCTTTTTTAATTGAAGCCAAGCAAACGGGTGTGTGGCCATGCTTCACGAGACAAGCCACGGGAAGATATGAAGCCTATGAAGAGGGGGGAAAGCCGAGGGAGAGAAAGAGAAAGAGGGGTCAAAATGCATGGTTTCATGACACAATCAGACCGTCGAATAATACAATGTCATGTCTCCGTTGATTGATCCTTCGGGTTTCGAGTACTCCTGAGCCCCCAGCTCTTCCTCACACAGATGTCTGACCTGTTCTACGAGTTTGTTCCGGCTCTCAACCTCCAATGGCGACGCAGGCGGCTTCGTCCTGCCCCGACCTTTTGATCCGAGCTGGATGATTGCCTTATGGCCTCGGGAGAGAACGCTCTCAATTGCCGCCCGCTTCTGTCCTTGCAGGTCAGCCTTTCCGATAGTCCACGAAATAGGCACGTTCTTCTCCTTTTGAGCGGTGGGCTTCTTTTTGGCCTTCTTCTCCTCCTGCTGCCATTCTTTAGTGCTACTACTGGGGGTATTCTTCTTTTCCAATGGAACTACCTTGCAGATGAGCGCCGGATCAGTGTCTTGACGGTCATCCTGCTTGACCGACACCACCACGAGCTTATCCTCTTTTACATTTAGCTTGTAGAGGAACTTTTTGATCGGCATATTAGCCAATCGCTCCCCATCTTTAGTGATAATGGTCGCCTTCCCCCGATTAGGCACCAGCTTGAGGATATCACGGTTGGTGTTCTCGACCCGGGTCGAAACCACACGGCTTTGCGAAAATAAACGGTTATGCGTGTAAATGCCCACCGCCACCCGCAGGATCTCAGGTTTCACAGGTCTAAACGGCCGTAATGCTAGCATATTTTCGTAGCCAATTCACAATAATAAGGGGAAGACCTAAGCTGACCCTGCCTACAGATCACCACCAATATTTATGGCCGATCACGAATTTTTTTTTTATTTTTCCCATTGGTCCCAAATGCACCCCGGAAATTTTGTTTTTCCGGGACGCGTGTACCTCCCAACGCGCCGACGCACGCAGGCAGGAGACCCACTAGCCACCGCATCCTTTCCTTATCAGATGCAGGCCCTTACCCAGCCAGACCGTTCCCCTAAGTGAGCCCCTTTAAGCGACAAGTGACGTGCGATCGGCTAGCCCGTTGCCGCTCTCCACAATGTATTGTCAGACCCTCAACGGCTCACCATAAAATGTGATTCCACGGTGAGATCGAAATTATGAACGAGTTGCCGCAGAACCGGATCGATCAACCGCGTGATAGAGCTTCGTACAGAGTGGCTAATCCAGAGACATGTTCATGCAGCACGTCATCTATGCAGATTCGATTCCATTCGCGTGGAGTCACGTGCAGTCTCGCTATGGCCGAAATCCATAACATCATTGGCATACACCATCATAGGCCAGGCGACTGAGATCAAAATTTTTTTTCATTCGGGCAAATGCTGCTGAAAAAGGGGGCCGATCTAGAGGGGGTGCTTCGGTAGGGAAGCGCATGCGGGCGTATTCGGCTCGAAACCGTTTGTAGGACGTATATATAAAACTGGTTTGCTATCCTGATCTAGAATTACCAAGTCTTTGCTTCCTTTACCAAACTTTCACTCAGTACTACACTACTGAAGTACTTATCTTTACGGTACTTAATTTCGAGTATTAATTGCTAATACGACCAGTACCTTCTTTTCGAGGTTGTAACGGTTGAAGTCAATCTCTAAATTGCTTACCTTATTTTATTAATAATAGCAACTGCTTCACCTCTTCGGCTATTAAAATAAGACCCTCGGGAAAATCCCCCCATTGATCTTTGGAAATACTCCGCAATGACTGCTGGGCCTTATACTCTCCCTCAGTATGACAGCCTGCCTGCCTACGAGCAGCCGGTAGTGTCGACCAAAGACTTTGCCAAAAACGCATTCAAAGACCCCGGCAGACGGGCCAAGGAATACGTCATTTCACTCTTCCCCATTGCCCAGTGGATCTATCGATACAACCTACAGTGGCTCTATGGTGATTTGATTGCCGGTATCACTGTGGGCGCCGTTCTTGTGCCGCAGGGCATGTCCTATGCTACAATTGCGACCCTCCCTCCGGAGTACGGCCTCTACTCGTCGTTCGTTGGTGTCTTCATGTACTGCTTCTTCGCCACTTCCAAGGATGTTTCCATTGGTCCAGTTGCAGTCATGTCCCTCCAAGTCTCCAAGGTAATTGCCCATGTAACCGCCCATTACCCACAATATGCTTCGGACGGTCCAATGATCGCAACTGCCCTGGCTCTCATGTGTGGCGCTATCGCCTTTGGCATTGGTCTCCTGCGACTCGGGTTCATCCTCGAGTTCATCCCTATCCCTGCCGTAATGGGCTTCATGACCGGGTCCGCCCTGAATATTCTGTCAGGTCAGCTGCCTGGCCTCTTTGGTACCTCGAAGCTCTTCAACACTCGTGCGGCTACTTATGAGGTGATTATTAACACTCTTAAGTACCTGCCCAAGACCAAGTTGGATGCCGCGTTTGGTCTTGTGCCTCTGTTCCTGCTTTATTTCTTCAAGTGGTTCTTCAACTTTGCCGCCAAGCGATGGCCCAAGTACTCCCGAGCCTTCTTCTTTGGTAGCGTGCTTCGAAACGCCGTCATCATCATCTTTGCAACTCTCATCTCCTGGGAGGTCTGTAAGGGCCACAAGGCGTCTGGCAAGTTCCCCATCTCCATCATCAAGACCGTCCCATCCGGTCTGAAGCACACTGGGGTCCCCACCATTAACAAGTCGCTCATTGATGCCATTGCAGGCGAAATTCCAATCTCTGTTGTCATTCTCCTGTTGGAACACATTGCCATTTCCAAGTCTTTTGGCCGAGTAAACGATTACAAGATCAACCCAAACCAGGAGCTCATCGCCATTGGCGTAACCAACTTGGTTGGCACCTTCTTCAACGCCTACCCGGCCACTGGTTCCTTCTCGCGATCTGCTCTCAAGTCCAAGTGCGGCGTCCGAACTCCTCTGGCTGGTATCTTCACTGGTGCAGTTGTCCTCATCGCTATCTATGCTTTGACCAGCGCATTCTACTGGATCCCTAACGCCACGCTCAGTGCTATCATCATCCATGCCGTCGGAGATCTCATGGCCCATCCAAAGACGACGTTCCGGTTCTGGCGAACTTCGCCGGTGGAGGCTGTCATTTTTGTTGCCGCCGTCCTCTTCACTGTCTTCATCACTATTGAGTCGGGTATTTACTTTGCGATTGCTGCCTCTATCGTCCTCCTGCTTCTGCGAGTCGCTTTCCCATCTGGCCAGTTCCTAGGCCGAGTTGAGTACTGCCACGTCTCGAATCCGCTTATTGTCAAGCCAGACGACGACAGTGCCAGCATTGCTGGGTCCGCCAGCGAAAGCTACGACAACAAGAAGGTCCAGCCGATTTCTTCCGTTGAACCGGTCTCGAAAATTGTATCCAATGGCAACAGCAGTGGGACGAGCATTACTGAAGTCCCGGGGAGAAAATCTGGTGTAGTTGAGGAGCGGAGCCCTAAGGAGCCGCCTCAGTCTACTCCAACCGGTCTTACGCTTTCCAACAAGCATAAGCAGTACAAGTGGGTGCCATTGAACCACAAGAACATAAATCCAGATGTCCAGATCCTGCCGCCACCACCGGGAGTTGTCGTTTTCAGGCCAACGGAGTCCTTTACCTACCCCAACTGCTCGCGACAGGCCGATATTCTCATTGACGAGGTGTCGCGAATCACCAAGCGGGGCCTTGATCCAGGACGAGAGGTTAAACTGGGTGACAGACCGTGGAACGATCATGGCCCGCGACACCGGAAGGTTGATCCGGACTATATCGATCCGCGACCTATTCTGCGAGCTGTTGTATTCGACCTCTCGGCTACGCCGCACGTTGATCTTACTGGTGTCCAGTGCCTGGTCGATATTCGACAGGCGCTCGACAAGTATGCCAATCGAAAAGTAGAGTACCACTTTGTGGGTATCCTGTCGGCTTGGACGAGAAGAGCGTTGGTTGCCGAGGGCTTTGGCGGCGATAGCAGCAATCCTCCGGAGCAGCATTACGTCCAGGCGGCACCGCGCATTGATCCACGGTTCAGAGGCCTTACGGAAGGTCTTTTGAATGATGACGTGGATTATGCGGAGGAGGATGAGCTTCCTAAGCGCGCCACTGATGAGGAGCAGGGTGATTACATTCCTGTTTTGGAGACGAACACTCCATTCTTCCACTTTGATATTCCGAATTTTGACGAATGATTATGACCTGTTTTTGTGCTACATTTGTTTCTGTACTGTATGTTTTTCTGCATAGATGTATTATTTAATGAATTGATGATATCCATACTACAATGATATTTCCATACTTCCGTAGCTGGGGGCCACTCCACTACTGGTATCAATGGGGGGATTCGTCCCCCCAAACCCCCCTGGGGCTCCGCTTCGCGGAGGGATCGCTGCTGTGACGGGAGGGGGGTGGGGGAGCGAGCTCCATTCCTTGATCTATAGCCAGTAGTTGGAGTAGGACCAAGTGCCAATGACTTCGAGAGAGAATCAATAGGATCAGATGATGACGGTGTATGAGGTGGGGTAGACACATCACATTCGCCTTTAAACGTATCGTTTGGTTCTTCTTGAACTTTCGGCCTCATTCTCCGGTAATTTAAGGCTGAAGACCTCATGCATTGAAGCGACGTTTACCGAAATCGACGTGGTATCATTATTAGTTGAATTAGAATCAATATGATCCATCAGTCCTTGAATTATTGTCCTTGATTGGTTATCGATGTCGGGCGCTTCTTCATCACTCAGGTTTTTCCAAAGCGGCTTCGCGCAATCCCATATTGAGCTTTTAGGGTATGTCTCGTACAGCAGACTCAGCATTGTAGGATCCCAAGGATTTGGTCGTGTCTGATTCTCGGTCTCTTTTGCAATTTGCTTCCGAGTCTTGCTCTTTACATCAGTATAGGGGGTGAAAGACATGACTAGTATGCAAGGACCGCTGTAGTCTAATGATTCCAGTTAATATAACAGGCTGTTCATTCATTTAAGTCAATCCATTTTAATCATTTTAATCATTTTAATCATTTTTGATCCAAATGTCCATTGTTTGCCATGGCTTCTTTCTCAATCTTGGCTAAAAGGGACATGTTGTTCGAGGAATTCCTGTTTCCGGTAGATTACCGGTAATGAATGCATGTTCAACTAAATTTGATGCGTAAGATAGGGTGATTGATGCAATTTTTCATAACATTATAAAGTTATCTTCTTTTTTTTCTTCTTCGTCACGATGCCAAGGGTATTGGTCTTCTGCTTCTTAATCGGCTTGGAAACAGAGTCAAAGATACTCGAAGTAGTGGGCGCTGGCTGAGAAGCGTTTTCATCAACTGAGCGAATAATGGCTCCATTAGAGTCTCTTTTAAATGCATTTCGAGCCAACTCTTCATCCGCTGCATCCTGCTCGTCAAGCACTGCCGTAGGTTGGGCTTTTACACCAAGCTCATTCGACTGGCGCTTCATTTCTATTCTGGCATTCCGAGCCCTCAGCGCTTCCAGCTGGTTCTCCACCTCCAATTCTTTCTGTGCTTCTGCGGCTCGTTCTTCTAACTGCTTCATTACATCCTGTTCGCCGTCTGTTCCTCCTGCTTGACTGTCTTCTGCTGACCTTAGGGCTGCAGTCATAGGTCCGTACATGCGTTCTCGCTCTCGCTTCTCCTCATCCTCCTGCTGCTCCCTCTCTATTCTGTCCAGCCTCTCGTCCATGGTCTCCTCTTCCTTAGCTTCGTCGCGCCAGGGCGTGAACTCCCTCTTGGCGCCATACTCCACTTGGTAGCTGCTGTTCTTGGGGTCTGTTTTGAACCTGATCTCGGCGCTACAAGTCGGACAGCGGATGTAGAAGCGGATGACCTTGACATTGTAGTACGACTCGCCCGTTACCTGCTTTTTGGCGTTGAACTTGGTGTTTCGAATGATGGCATTATTGCAAGTCAGGCAGATCATGGTGAACGGCGCCATCAACCGCACCTTGGGGAGTGTCGAACTGCCTGGAGCCTTCTTTCTTTTCTTTTCATTCGATGGATCGTAGTCCGGAGGGATATACTTGTTCAGAGTCTTTCTCTCCGACATAGTCTGTTAGTCTTCGTCTTTTGAGGGATCAATCGACTTCCGGTAAGTCTTATCGCTGGTGCGGCGGTGCCACTTTGATTTCTCAATTTTTTGATGTTGCTGCGCGCGCGGTGTGCCTTTGGGAGTTTTAAAAGTGCGGCGTCACGAGCCGCAGCTCCCCATAGGACTTACTCATACTGGAAAGCTAGGAAAAATGGTAAAACACAACCATTGAAAGAGAGATTACAGAAAAGTGATTAGTCTAATGATCCTTGGTATTTCTACTATAATAGAAGTGCTTTTTTCATCATCCCCCAAAATTTTACCGGCACCAAGGTGCTACAGTGCAGTACTGTAACCATTCGTATCGGCAATATAACCACCAGCTTCCTATAAACAATAACCTTATATTGTTAGTGTGTTGATTAAATTAGATACGTATAATCGGCGGCATGAAGATATGCCCTGGGGATGCGTCGCTAATTATTATGTGCGTCACGTGTTACCCTGTACCCCTGAGTTTTGCCGCTCCTACCTAGGTAGTCCGATCCGCGAAGCTTCGAAGTAGCTATCGTAACCGATTTCCCTTCCTTCTGTTGACTGCTTGAACCCTAAATGCTTTCCATTCCGAAAGATTACTTCCAAATTGGGTAAATCGGAACCAAGTTACATCTGAAGGGTTACTTTCCAGTACAATGTACCAGTACGTAGTACATCATTAAGTTCTTTACCCCAAGCATTGCTTGTTTCCTGCCCTAACATCATTACCGGTGGTATGAAAAATCTTGGTACAACCTTTGAGTGATTAGTGAGAAGAGACTAGCAATAGTGGCGCAGAAGAGAGAAGACAGTAATGCGAGGTGAGTAATAAAGTAATGGGACGGGAGTACCGACTACCAGGCAGTGAATAATGATTATTGGGTTCAGCTTATGGACTAGTGATTGTTGACTAATGAGTAATGATTAGCTAGTAATGAATAAGTTAATTAATAGCGAATAATGATAATTGATTAACGAGCAATCCATTAAATTGAACCAGGGTGGCAAGTGCCCCCGGACCCTCCTGCGGTAGTGAGTATTGAGTAGTGAATAGCGAGTAGGCAGGTTGGTAGATCAAGGGCCACTTTTAGGAAAACCACAGCTGGCACGCTTATTAGGTTGTGTAGTGGTATTAAATGGTAGCATCATGAGTTACGGGATTGTGTAGTAGACATATAAATTAAGCAGCTCCCCAGGTATATAATACATCAACTTGATATGAAATGCTAATAGTTTGGTCATACACTGGGTAATTGATACATTGTACAGTACAGTATATACAATCGCTAAAAAATTCGAATATGCCGCATGAAAACGGTCATGCATGCTGTCTCCGGTAAAGCCATTCGCCATCAGATCCCATAGGCCTTCTTCTTCTAACGGCATCCCCAACGACTCCATTCGCATCCGTCCCCTACCGTAACCAATACCCCCTAGATACTGTGAAGCGAATTTCAACGGTCCAATTAAACATTAGTTTCACCTGTTTCATATGCACGCCGAACGCACTCCAAAAAGCTTTTTTTGCAACGTAATCTTCGAATTACTAGTGCACTTACATAAAAAGCGGGCCATAGAATGATTCAAACGCACGTACTGTGACTAGGAATCAACCATCCATGTAGGGTTGTACATTGTCTACTCTATTCTAATACACATGTACTTGTAGTAGGACGTAGGAGGTAAGCCAGCCCGGGAAGGAGGGGAGGAGAACTGCGGCTTGTGAAACACCCCCCAGGTACACGATGTTCTTCCCCTTTTGGACTTTCAAAGCACCCCCGAGCCCTGTACCTCCTACACAGATTTCCACCACCAAGCGTAGAGGTGACCCGGGCCCGAGCGTCTCCGACGCCCATATAGACTATGGTAGGGCACTACAGAACTGGTAGGCAGGAAACTCTTGGCAAAACTACCCATATACGCTGTGCCATACATATTAGCCAAGTCCATCGTCTCACGCCGCACTATACATATTTTTTAAGCCAGTACCAAGCCAGTAGCCAAGCCTTGTGGTAAGCAAAGTTTACTATAATAGGCGCTTTCCCCCCCCCCTCTTGTGGCCTATTCCTTGGTCCAGTCGGCTAGAACTGCCCCTCCTACGTCAGCGGTACTACGCACGTTGGGATCCCGAGTTTGGGTCGTGCGGCTGTTTTTTTTTTTTTTTTTTTTTTTTTTTTTACCGCGCCCCCTTTGATCGGCGCCCTTTTTAGGCGTTTCCCATTTAATGGCCTGCACTCCGAATAGTCTAACGATTTTAAGTCGTACAGGAGATTTTTTTTATTAATTTCACTCGCTCAGAGACTATCAGCTTGATATCTTCTCAGTAGACCGCTTTGCGTGAGGCTGTCGGGGACTTTCCGTTTGCTTGCTATCCGGGTTATACGGCCTGGTTATTAGTTTTTTGAAAGGAACTGATCTCCCGTGAGATATCCAGCATGTTATACATATCCAACATATGGCGGTGGATATCTTCACGTATCTGGAGTTTCCTAAAGACGGTGAGGAATTGGGGGATTTCTTTCATCGGGTTGCATTGTAAGTTGGTTTAAATTTGGGGTCACCATCAAAGGATTGGGGTTTTTTAGTGATCGAAGAATTTGGGGTTTGTTGATCAAAGGAACTGAAGTTTGGTGATCAAATGAATTGAGGTCTGCGATCGAACTGAGGTTTATTGGTCAAACGAACTGAGGTTTATCGATCAAACGAACTGAGGTTTATTGATCAAAAATCGAAGTTTGGTGATCAGAAGAACTGAGGTTTATTGATCAAAGGAACTGAAGTTTGAGTGATCAGGAGAACTGAAATTTATTGATCAGATGAGCTGCCATTTGTTGATCAAATGAACTGAGGTTTACTACTTGATTAGTGAATTGAAGTTTATTGACCAAATGAACTGAAGTTTGGCAAAGTTCAATGATCAAAGGAATTTTTATTTGGCGATCAAATGAAATGAGGTTTGGTGATCTAAGGAATTGAAGCTCGGCTAACCAAGGTAGATGTATACATTTTCCTGTTGGCGATCATAGGATCTATCGTCATGTATCCACAGAAAGACATTCGGTACATTGATGCGCTGTTTCTTTCCGTGTGCGCCTGTACACAGGCCGGCCTCAACACGGTGAACCTCAACGCCCTCAAAACGTACCAGCAAATCGCCCTCTGCGTGCTTTCCATGGTGACGACCCCCATCTTCATCCACTCGACGATTGTTTTCCTGCGGCTCTACTGGTTCGAGAAGCACTTTGCCGGCATCAACTACATGTCAAAGCTCCAGTCCCGTATGAGGCGAACCGCCACAATGGCTAGAGCCGAGACGCTACAGCGCGAAGCCGAAATGGCGGCCCATCTTCCTCCTCCAAAACAGACCTCTCCGGAAGATGGATCTCCGCTGGACAGCGACAGGACGTCCAACTCTAACAGCGCCGAAAAAAGCACCAACGCAGAACGTCCTCCTCCCCCTACAGATATCCGATTCGGAGAATTGCCTCATCCGAGGAGGAACGAATCGATTGCGCCCCAAGACATGTACATGTCCATTAACATGATGCAGCGGCAGCGGCCCACGAGCGACCTCAAGGAAGACGAAGAGGGCCCAGCGTTGGTAATCAAGGGCCCCAGGGCCATGGATGAAGAGCATGAGCGTCAAGAAAGACTAGGAATCAGCCGAGAGAGCACGCTGGCCCCGGGTACGACGCCTCCACCTGCTGCCTGGTATGGCCCACCGCCGTTCGACGAAGAGCTGGTCCGATCCCAGAGCAACACGCTGGAAAACTCGTCTGCCTCGCAGGAGAGCGTGTCGGATGGTATGCGCCTTCACCAGCGGGCCCACACGATTGAAGGCGACGGCGTCTCTGCAAACGGAGGCAAAATCCGCGACCACCTGCGGTATATTTTTCCTCACCACGCCAAGGGCGATAAGAGTAGTGGCCCCAACGAAGAAAATGGCGAGAAAGACGAAGAAGAGGAGGAAGAAGAGAATGGGAATCGAAAAAAGGCGTTCAAATTCCCGCATTCTTTAACCTTTGACCAATTCAAGCATCGCCTCGCCAACAATCCTCCGACGGATAATACCACCAACGAGGAAGGAGGAACCCCCCATCTGCAGCGCATGATGAGCGCTAACTACCTGTCGTGGCAGCCCACAGTGGGGCGAAACTCGACCTTTGTAGACTTGACCCCTGAGCAGAAGGAAGAGCTCGGTGGTGTCGAGTATCGTGCTCTTAAGCTGCTGGCCAAGATCCTTGTTGCATACTACGTTGGTTTCCACGTCATTTGCACCATTATGTTGACGCCCTACGGCTGTCTGCGCAACTACTACAAGGGCATCATTGAGAGCGACGGCGTAAACCCCATCTGGTGGGGCGTCTTCACGGCCCAGTCGACGTTCAACGACGTTGGGTTCACGTTGACTCCCGATTCTATGGAGTCCTTCCAGGGCTCGGCCTATGTTCTTCTTGTTCAGTCGTTCTTCATTGTTATTGGCAACACTGGCTTCCCGTGCCTCCTGCGATTCATCATCTGGGTCATGTTCAAGCTGAGTCCGCCGTTTGGCCAGATGCGCGAATCGCTTGGGTTCTTGCTCGATCACCCGCGGCGATGCTTCACCTTGTTGTTCCCATCTCCGGCGACATGGTGGCTTTTCGCCGTGTTGGTGGTCCTCAACGGTCTTGACTGGATCTTTTTCATCATCCTGGACATCAACAATGTAACTGTCGAAGACATTCCGGTAGGGTTCCGAGTCATTGTGGGCTTGTTCCAGGCGTTCACTACTCGAACTGCTGGGTTTACGGCCGTCGATATTGCTGAGCTCCATGCCAGTATCCAGGTGAGCTACATGATTATGATGTATATCTCTGTGCTGCCAATCGCCATCTCCATTCGTCGCACCAATGTTTACGAGGAGCAGAGTCTTGGTGTGTATTACAGCAGTACAGAAGAAACGGACCTTGACAAGGCCAAGGCGCCCAGTTTCATCGCCAACCATTTGCGGTGGCAGCTTTCGTTCGATTTGTGGTACATCTTCTTGGGGTTGTTTATTATAACCATCGCCGAAGGCTCACATATCGAAAACCCCAAGCAGAGCGCGTTCAACACGTTTAACATTTTGTTTGAGATCACCAGTGCCTACGGTACAGTCGGCCTGAGTATGGGCTACCCTGGGACCGACACTTCGTTTAGCGCGCAGTTTAACGTCATTGGTAAGCTTGTCATCATTGCCATGATGTTGCGAGGGCGACACCGAGGCTTGCCATATAATCTTGACCGAGCCGTTATGAAGCCTAGCGAGGGGCTGATTGCGCGTGACATTGTCCAAGAACACCGAACGAAGAACCTCATGTTGATGCGGGAACCGACTATAAATCGCACGCCGTCAGTTGCGTCAGGCTTTAGTCGGGCGCGCCGAAGGTCTTCGGCGGCTTCTATGCGCAACCGTATGGACAGTCAAATTCGACCGGTTCAGAGCCCTGTTTAATTTATTTGTTTGATATCCTCGGCCATTCTTTTCTAATGGCTCGGGAGAAGCTAAAACGCCTTTAGAATTACCTGTATTTAATGTCTACAATAGAATATCCGCATGATTTTGTTATCTTTCTGATGGCCCCTTGCATGCTTCGGCCATTATTGCTGGATTCTATGTTTTATGGAAGCTATAACACCCATAGAGCTACCTGTATTTAATGTATTTCTACAATAGAACTGCCGCATGATGTTTTTTTGCATCTTATCTTTCTGATGGCCCCTACCATGTTTCGGCCATTCTTGTTAGATTCTACGGCTTGGATGGAACTAAAAGATCGTTAAAATTGCCAGTATTTTAAACTATTTGTTAAATAGAACACTTCCGCATGAGTCAGAGAAAATATCTCCAAGCACAGGTATTGAATAGTAACAGCTCTATTGTATCTACGGATCATCCATGGAGTAACATATACGTTCAAGAAGTAAAATATACACGTAGATAGAATCACTTGATCCGCCTAGCGGTGCTATGGATGGGATCCTCAGTACGCGGTAACCAATCATTAATTAAGGTACTACCAAGGTGTACGACAACACTGAATTGCCAATACTCATATTATATTATATTACTAATAATAATAACATAAAAGGACTGTTCCCAAAAACTCAATATGATATACCAAAATATAATCAGAAAGAGTAATGATCCGATAAATAAGCCCCCGGGTTAGGTAAAGGCAGTGTCGCCGCGATTTAGCCACTTTTAAGGTGAACCTGCGGATGTCGGGTGGTGTCGCGCGCCCCGCCCCAAGAAAAAAAATGCCGCCGTCGTCCCCCCTCCTCGTCCAAAGCGCAATCCTCCCACACACGCAACAAGTACCCGCGACAGGCATTCCAAATCGTTGGATAACTGGGGCAACGCGAAGGAGATTGGCGTACCGAAGCGAGCGACAAAGAAGAACAGAGTCTGGAGCAGACCATAGAGGTTGTCATTGTCGATTTTTTGTGTGCTTCCACGCTTTTTGAAGCACCTTTTGGGCATTTTGCTACACTCTTGGACCTGATTAGATATCAGAAGCGTTTGGATTGTTCGCAGCAAGTCCTGAGCGGCACAGTTTGATCCTCTCTAGCAAGAGAGGGCTTTTGTATAAGCGCTGATGCTGAACAACTCCAGCGAGAGCGGGCCGCGGACTGGTTCCGAGCCGCATGAGCCGCATGCGGCTCAAACCCAAAATTCGCCACCACCGCAGCAAGGGAGTGAGCAGGCGCCTTCTAAAGCATTCCTACAGTATCAGCAGCATCATCAGCAATTCTTGATGCAGCAGCAGCAGCGTATTCTCCAGGAACAGCGTAATAGACAACAGCATCAGGCCCAGGAATTGTCGGTCTCGCTGCAGGGACTGTCAACACGTTCTCAGGAGGAGGCTGGGCGCATGTCTAACCCACTACACTCAGTCCATCAAGCTCGTGGACCAGGCGGGATTACTCCTTCGCCTTCTCCTAGCAGTGCGAGTGGTGGGAACATCAATACTACCCATAGTGTCGGTAGTAGCATGAACAACAACAACAGCAGCAACATCAACATTATTAATATCGCGCCAACGCCGTATCAGGAAGAGGAGGAAGAGATTGCTTTCCCTGCTGTTGCGAGCATGTCGCCCCCCTCCTCGCTCTCTACTCCTGGAGCGGGGTCTTTTCCTGCATCATACACGGCGCTTCCACCAAACATTCAGGCGCGAATTCAGAGGTTTCAGCAGTCGAGACCCTCGCGGTCGAACTCTGGGTCTAATGGGGGTCTTTCTCCCCAGGCGATAAGCCCATCTTCGCCTATTCAGCAGCCCTCTCAGACCTCGACGCTGTCGTCAAACCTTTCGTCGGTATTGAAAGGAGCAAGTCCAAGCAACTTGAGCCGGTCGTCCTCTATTACTGGTAGTTCAGGAACTGGAACGTCCTGTCTCAACTCGCCGGTAACGGAGGACCCCTTGAATGCTCTGGAGACAGAGCTTGCGCGAAAGCAGGAACAGATTAAAGGGAGCCCGGCCGGTTCGCTGTCTGGTCCTCTTTTTGTAAACCCCAAGAGCGGCGCTTCTCTCCTCCAGAGCAAGAAGCCGTCTCTTTCAGAGAGGCGAAAGGTGCCTAAGCTCAACACTGCGGACATCACGTCTAGTTCGGCAGAATCCACACCTTCGACGGTAACGCAGTCAAATCGGCCTTCGCTGCCTAAGCTCCCTATTGACGACATCAACAACGCATCTGACGATACTAAAAATTTCATCAACAATAATAAAAACAACGATAGACCAAGGGTACCTAAGCCCATGACGAGCGGAGGGGCGGCGAACCTGTTCAAGAACTACGAAAAATACATAGACGTGCACAATGGCAAGCTCAACTTTGCCGGAAAAGCCTCGCTGCACTCCAAGGGCATTGACTTCTCGTCGGGGTCGAGTTTTCGCATCTCGATGGAGGAGTTTGAGAACTTGGGCGAGCTGGGGCGTGGTAACTACGGCACCGTCACCAAAGTACTCCATCGCCCGACTAACGTGGTCATGGCGATGAAGGAGATCCGGCTTGAGCTCGACGAGGTCAAGTTTGCCCAGATTATCATGGAGCTCGACATTCTGCATAAGTGCAACTCGCCGTACATTGTCGACTTCTATGGAGCATTCTTTGTCGAGGGAGCTGTATACGTGTGCATGGAGTACATGGACGGAGGGTCTCTGGACAAGATTTATGAGGGTGGCATTGACGAACCGTTCCTTGCCTATATTACGGAGGCTGTAGTCCGGGGGCTTAAAGAGCTTAAGGATGTGCACAATATCATCCACCGAGACGTCAAGCCCACGAATATCCTTGTTTCCACGTCTGGCAAGGTCAAGCTGTGCGATTTCGGCGTCAGTGGCAATCTCGTGGCGTCTATTGCACGGACCAACATTGGATGCCAAAGTTACATGGCCCCGGAGCGTATCCGGTCCACGAATGCTAATAACGTCATGACATACACCGTGCAGAGCGATATCTGGTCGCTGGGTCTTTCGATCCTCGAAATATCCAAAGGATCGTATCCGTATCCTCCCGAGACGTATGGCAACATCTTTTCGCAGCTGACAGCTATTGTCGACGGTGAGCCACCACAGCTTCCGGCAGACCGGTTCTCCCCAGAGGCTCGTTCGTTTGTCGACCAGTGTCTAAACAAGGTGCCGAGGCTGCGTCCTACGTATGCCAAGTTGCTGGCACACCCGTGGCTCAAGAAGTTCAAGCCCGAGGACGTTGATGCCGGGCGGATAGTGCGGGAGCGGCTTGAACACAAAATGAACCATTTGAGCAGCGGTAACACGCCTGTACAGACCGTTCCAGCATTGCATAGAGGAAGGACTGAGGGCGATTCATGAGTATTTTGTTTTTTTGTTTTCTGTTTTGGGGATATGAAAATTATTTTATTTACATGCATTATTTGTATCATGAAAAGATTTAACTTTATACAATAGATGAAGTCATACTGCCTCCGCGAAGCGGAGCTCAAGGAGGGTTTTGGGGGGACTGGTCCCCCCATGAACACTCCTCGAGTTCAATTGAATTGGGGGCCAGTCCCCAAACCCCCGTGGCTCCGCTGCGCGGAGGGATTCGGATCTTCTAAAGCATTTTCTTCCTGGGTCAATAATTCCTACCATTTCAATATGCAGGCGGAGGGGGACTTGTCCCCCTGGGTCAATTCAATTTGTAATAGACTGACATGAGTGCCATAGTGACATGAGTGACATGAGTGACATGAGTGACATGAGTGACATGAGTGACATGAGTGACATGAGTGACTGCCTTCTTGAGTGACAATGAATTATAAATAGCCTGTTCACTTATTGCGTTCGCTTATATCTCGTTTCCCGTATTCATTCTCTATATTATAGTTAAACCACCATCATATCCGGTATATGATTACCAGTTTGTTCACTCACTTAGGTATCCTATAGGTATCCTATAACGTCGCATCCGGCTTGGAGAAAGCGGTGAGCCGCACCGGGAGTGGCATGTTCCTAACCCTAAGCAATGCCCAAAAGGCCGCCCCGCGACGCAGCCCGGAAGACATAAGCGAGGCTATAAGGGACTTATCTTGATATCAATACCAGTAGATAGTTGTAAACGAAAAAAAAGAATGCCTAATCGTAATATCCAAGTCCCACCAAGGGTCTTGTCCATTTTCCTTGCCAAGTTCGATGTCCGAAAAGGAAACACAATTGTGTGGTCCAAGAGCAAACCAGGAACCGACATAGTACGGAGCGGCGTAGAGTTTAGAGCCATCCCGAGTGGAATCCATGCCTCACCCTCGGATGTTATCCATTTCGTCCAGCCTAGTGGGCATTCCAGCTCGGTTTTGAGTGGGGTGGCCGTGTTCAAGCAGAATATGGACGACTTACACCACGGAGTAGACCGCAGTCAGTTGGAAATGTATGCGCTTGGAGTCATCTGTGGAGGAATTGAACGCGACAATGAAGATGAAGACCAAGGAGAGGCTAGCAATGGTGCTGAACAGACAGAAATAAGCCAGCTGCTGCAGCTTTCGACCTTTTCAACCACCAAGGCATGGGTCTATGTTAGCGCATTAGACTCTCTGCTCTCCAATTTCATGGAGAACCTCATATTCACTACTAACGGCTCCTCGCGCCGGTTTGACAAGTTCGAGGCCTTCTTTGACTCGTATTCTGTGGATTTCGAGACACGTCCTGTTGTTGAGATCTCAACGAAGGTGCACCCCATCTTGAGCCTGCGGTCTTTGCTGAGTACCTATGGAGCTCTGTTATTTGAAATGTACAAAATCGCTCTTCTGAGGACGCGACTGCTGGTTCTAAACCCAGGGGTGTCAATTGAACAGGCGTGTAACTTTGTATTTTGCCTTGATGTGCTGGCCATGATTCCAACCGACATTGCAAGTACCATTGCGAGGAGACACAGGGCGCGCAGCTACAAGTGCAATCCACTGTTTAATGTGACTCTGGCGGACATGGATTGGCTGAGGAAGAACCAGAACTATTCTCAAGACTATATAGCCACGACCAGAGACTCGGTTTTGATTGAAAAGAAGGGTCTGTATGATTTTTCGGTGGTTACGGACAAATCAGGGAGGAGCTTCCTCCAGACTTCTTCACTCAGTCGAATATACCCTACTGGAAGATCCATACGGCGATTCCGGGTTTTGATGGAGTCGCTTGACTTGCAGGATGAGATTGATCGGCGAAGGAGGAACTACCGGTACGCCAATGCGCTTGGTGACAGGGTTGGAGGGGTGTGCGACAAATTTATTTCGTCCTGTGGATCGAATGGCTCTATAGTGAACGGGTTTTTGTGGTGGGCTAGCGCTGGGGCTCAGGTGACCGAAGAGACACAGCTTAATTGTGAAGGTCTGCCTTTGTTGTACCCGCAAAACGATGAGGATGCTAATGACAGTGACAATGCATTGGAGGGCTCGCCGGAAATTGTGACAGTGGGGTATTTCCACGAGATTACGCGGTGCTTGTTTAGGACTATTGATGGCATTGTGTCCTCGCGGTCATTTGGCGATTCTCAGGATGATGAGCCAATTGAGTTCCAGCCAAGCGATATGATAGAAATGGGGCTAGATCCGAATGCTGAGTCTGATAGAGACTTTCTCGTGGCGCTGGTCAACCTGTGGTGGGAGCGGGATGCAGTGGTCTCCCGGAGCTGGGCCATACCTTGCTGCTGTTAAATATTTATTCATAATTGTATTACCTGTTACTAGATAATCATTCTAATATAGTTAACTATTTATTCGCAACATATTATTATGTTACCTGCTACTACTTAAGGGGGGGATAGGTTCCCCCATGAATACTCAGCTTCAATTGACTTGGGGGCCAGCCCCCAAACCCCCATAACTCCGCTTCGCGGAGAAAAAGTAGAGTATTACGGTAGTAGGTAATTTTGGACAGTTATTGCAATTAGGTAGTATGTGCATAAATGATAATGAGAAACAAATAACATACGGTAACTGTGCATGGGGAATAAATTAACTGTGTATGTTACAAATCATCATGGCCGGCCGGAATAGTAGTGGCCGTTGCCTGGCTCTCTTTTTGGCGTTCCATGACATCCAGAGACTTGCTAGCGTCCGCTACCATGTCATTGAGCGCTTTAATTCTCTTTTCCTGGTTTCGCTTCTGAATCTCCTGCTGTCGCTGGACCTCAACGTCTCGCTCTTCAATCATCTTCTCAAGCCGGGCTTTCTCTTCCTCCGTCACATCTGGGCTTGACGCCTGCCGCAGGCTCTCCTTAATTAGCTTAATGGTCTCCTGAAGCTGCTTTTTACTGGACTCCTCCTCTTCTAGGCCTTCTCGCACATAATTATCCAGATTCTTCAAGTCGAGTCCGAGCTCAGGGTAGTCCTTGGTCGGATCAAGTCCAAGGCCTTCAATGGTCTTCACCACTTGCTGAACCGACGACATCATCTCTCGCAGCATGTCGCCCAGAGGTGATGGTGGAATGCCATCCTGATACTTGTTTTTGATTGCATCAATCTTCTCGTTGCCAGTGTCTGCAGTAGCCTCAGAGGATGGAGTTTCAGAAGTTGTAGCCTCAGAAGGTGCAGCCTCAGAAGATGATGGTGTGGGGGGCACTGGTTCAGTAGCTGGTGTGGAGGCCGGCGAAACATAGGATTTGGTAAACACGTCCAGATCCTTGATCTTGCCCATGACAGCCTTGTATGAAGCCTTCTGGCCTTCAAAATCAAGCCAGTCGCTGAATTCCTCTTCCAGTTTCGAGAGCGCGTCTCCCTGATCCTCTTCTGGAAGATCGCTGAGCATGTCCTTGGCTCGGTAGATCTTTCCCTCCAAAGTGTTTCTTGCCTCCTCAACAAGTCGTCTGCTTTCATCCTGAATGTCAAGCTGTCGCACGCGTCCGCTGGCGCTTCTCTTAGAAGCAGAACCCATTGGACGTGGTCTCCCTTCGCCATACTTGGTCTTGGTGGAAATGTACCGCCTCATTGGCTTAAGTGGAGCAGTTGACTCCGTTTCCGTGGCAACTGGAGTAGAAGTACTTGAAGCAGACTCATCAAGAACAGCTTCAGTAGTTTCAGTAGTTTCAGCAGCTCCAGTTTCTCCAGTTTCAGTGGCAGAAACCGACTCGGTCTCAACCTTAGTCTTGGTCTTCTTCTCCTTCTCTTGGGCCATGCAAAAAGCGACAACATCAACCAGTTCAACAGTTCGGCTGTGGGTGAGCTCAAACTCTGCCTCTACGATAACATCGCCGACACACTGCCTCTTGGCATCCTTCTTCATGGAGGCCACAGTCTCCTGAACCTTCGAGCCGTGGAACACATTAACCTGTCGACCGTCTTCCTTAACAGAAATGGCAAACTCATCCAACTCTCCAAGCGGAATAGAAACTTTCGAGCCAAGAGGAGACCCCCGTGAGAACAAAGTGCCCTCAGAGCCGGCCAATTCGTACTGATAGTCCCAAATTGCTCGGTCTACAACAGAAACCTCCTTGGCCTTGAACACCTTGGAAATGCCCACACCCCTCAAAGTAGCTCCCAGAACCGCGGCCTCATCAGCATTAACATTCTTAGCCAGCGAGACTGATTCGCCAACCAATTTCTGGAGCTCCTGTTGCAGGAATGGAACCCGCACAGACCCACCAGTCAAAATTACAGACTCCACCTGGAAAATGTCGAATTTGCCTTTAAATTCTGGGTTCAGAGGATTGTTTAGCGCCTGATCAATTGGAGCAGTGGATCGCAGCTTCAAGTCCTCGTTAAGGGCTTCGAATTCGCTTCGTGAAACCTTGGTAGAAAAGTCACTGTCCTCGAAAAGGGACTCTACGTACGCAGAAGTCTCAGTGTTCGCACTTAGGACAGTCTTGACCCGGTCAGCCTGGCTCCACAGCTTGTTCATAACGCGAGCATCGCCAGTAAGCGCGCTCTTCTCAATCCTGGGGTGAGCCTCGAGGAATTTGTCAATGAGAAGCCCCCGGAGGCGCTCAGTCATGAGCTGGCCACCCAATTCCGCGTCGTAACCAACACCCTCAACCTCAATTACAGTCGCTGGGCGCCCGTCTACGTCCCCCTGTCTAATTGAAACCAGCGTAGCTGTCGTCGAACCGGCTCCAGCATCGTAAATCACATGATACTGCTTCTCGTCGCCAAACTGTCGCCCAGACGCGAAGTTGACTGCCACCGCCACGCCGTCATTGACCAGCGAAATGAGTTTCAGGCCGGAGATCTCGACAGCATCAGCAATGGCCCGCCTCTGCTCCGTCGTATAGTGCAGCGGGACTGTCACCGCCGTGTCTTTGACGTATCCAGACCCCGATGTCGACTCCAAGAGCGCCGCAGCACGTGACTTGATGTCGGAGAGCGACATGGCGAGAATCTCCTCGACCGGGTAAGTCTGGCCAAACACCGAGTACGCGACGGTCGAGCGGTTGTTGTTTGAAGGCACCAGGACTGGACCAGGGAGCCGCTGCGCGTAGGCCTGGACTTCGGGGTCATCCAGCGACTTTCCCAGCAGGGGCTTATAGTAGAACAGAGAGCTCTCGGGAAGTCGAGCCAGGAGCCCCGAGGCGGCGTTTCCGAATACACGCTCGATCTCATTGTCGTATTTTTTGTATGTCAGGCCGGAAATGTCCTTTCGCTTGGAATCAGCGGTCAGAACGACTTCAAACGGGGCTCCGGGGGCGACCAGGGACGCTTTCGTGTACTCCTGGCCGAAATCTATGCCCAGCACGGCGGCCAGAACATTGCTGGCCAAACAGGCTATCACCGCCAGCAGAATATTAGCTATTCTCATAGTCCTTTCGGTGATATAAATGTGGTTTGGAGAGTGTCAGATTTGGGCCCCGCCGTGTTGGTGATGATGTGTTCACACCCCGGCCGATCTGTGCGGCTTACCCCTGCGCGCGGGCCACTGGCATTTCTACGGGATTCGATGACCATATTCGTTTTATGTTTGTTGATTATATTGTCCGTGGATCTGTTTGTTGCTGCTGGTATTGTAGTATCTGGCAATTTTAGATAGTTTGGCGAGTTTATCTTTCGTAATTTAATCATTATTGTGTACTCATTTTACGGTGATCATTCAAGGCAAGAGTGTAAGCGTTATAAGTATTCTTGCGGTAGTGTATCATTTTGCCGAACAGTTAAAAGCCGGGTATAAGAATTATTGGTAGCCAACAATGGGGGATACTCATTAATTATATTATACAATTTCATGGTCTAAGAGAGGTCTGGTTATAACGTTATCTGAAGTTTCCAGAAATATGTACCTATGCAGGTAACACTTCAGGGATCATATTCTTTCCGATTGCCAATACTGGTGTATTTCACCAAATAACTGTAAATTATATGTCAAAAATGAATTAACATATCTGAATTACTTATGACTTGTTCCAGTTAGTTGGCGATCGTGCCATTAGCGTTCAATACCTGGTAGTACCTGTACATGCCGATGTCGGGCCAGTAACTGATAGAAACTAGACAATGCGTTTATGAGTACCATGATAACTATTTTGTTAGTTTTATTTTTTTTTCGTAATGCGGTAGATATCAATCTTTAGTTGTCCAACTTCTCCACGCTGTCTTTCTACCCTCGCATTTATGACTAGCGCAATTTTATGTTTACGCTATTATGGCAAGAGGCTCGATTGTGCTAAACAATTTTTACGTAGGATTGAAAGAAAATCATGTTTTCCATAGGTATAAGCCTTACCAGGGTAGGCATTCAGTCTCGTAACAAGGACTGGCCAAACACAATATGGGTATCATCTTCTACTGGGGCTCGACCCCAAACCCCGTGGTTGCTGGCCAGCCCCCAAACCCCTACCTTCTTCTAATGCTGTAGCACAGGTAATAATTTTCCTACAGGACGGTAGGGTGGATGGATCCGCATTGAGCATGTACGTAGTACCGGTAGATGAAACACAGACTTTTCACCCAGATGAGGAAGGGAGACTATGGTCATAGAAGATCAGCATTAATTAATTCGATAATTTCTCCTAAAATTATGTAAAATTATGGTACCGGTAATTTAACCATATTGCCGCACCAATAGAGCCCTCATACTACGCATTTTTAGCACCAATGCATTTACATTACGGCGTACAGCCACCTCCGCCGTCAATCGCGCCCGGCAGATCTTGGCCAGATGGGGTGTGCTGGTATACTACGGTGTTGTAGGTTGCGCAGTACTATTGCGGGAGGGGGTGGTGAGATGGAGGCGAGAGGGATCCAGACAAGATTTAGGGGAGTTTGCGGGGGTGCGGAAAGTGGGGATGGACCGCCAGTGCGCTTAGAATCCTGGGTGGCTGGGTCGGTCTGGAAGGATGGAGCGTCAGACGGATTGCTAGTGTCGGGGTTTGGATTCAGCGGGTGCGGCTGATGCTGATGCCGACGTTGACATCGACGCCGACAGGTCCAGGTCCATCTCAGGTGGCGCAATGGATCCAGCCCAGCCACAATCACATCATCCCCAGCATCCCCATCCTTTTTTTTCCTGTAATGCGTGTAGTATATTCAATACAAGCAATAGCAAGTTATACTATGTGCATATCATCGACGGAGAAG
This sequence comes from Blastobotrys vanleenenianus, assembly GCF_965637985.1. NCBI lineage: Eukaryota > Fungi > Ascomycota > Dipodascomycetes > Dipodascales > Trichomonascaceae > Blastobotrys > Blastobotrys vanleenenianus. Next base: position 95,828 of record NW_027481838.1, read on the forward strand.
TTAAAGGGGAAAAGCCGCGCACGGCTGATACACCCTCACCAAACTACCCCTGAGCCTGGACCGTAGAGTACGCGCGGCTGGCTAAGCCAGAACGGAAGATACTCCAGGTGGCTTCCAGCCATGAGGCAGCGCAAGGTTGCGATCATAGCCTCACGTTGGGCTGGAGAGTCGAAAGACTCTGGAATCGCTAGCGTGCACCATGAATGATGGAGACAATTCCGGAGACGAAATGAGCAACTTTTCTACGATTCGGTCCAGATGAACATGTCAATCGCTCCCCCTCTTTCGCATGTCCATCTTTTGTCCTTGTCCTTCCCTCCACGCTTGGAGCGGAGCGGGGACTGTCCTGGCGGGTTTGTAACGCCGTCTCCTGTGAGAGGCAGTTGAATAGGCATGGCGGAAAGCGGCCTTGTTCCTCTCGTGATTCGCAATTGATTCTTCGCTAAAGACTAGGTTTAGTCGCGCAGTTCACAGGAAGCTGGTGCTCTCTCTCTCTGCACATGCATGTGATATCGCAGGTATAAAGTGAAGCAAAGTTCTGCCTTTTTTTTTGCGTACACAAATCTTTCTACACTTGCAATCCCGATATCTTTCTCGCAATGGCAGAGGCTTCCCCTAATAACACAACAATGACAAGCGCAGTCCCTCATCTCGTCCCGTTATATCTCCTCGAGCATATCATTGCCTCAGAGGAGGTAGATCCGGCCGCCAAAGAGGCTGCCAGGAGAACTCTCGAACACACCCGCTCCCTCACATACGAGAGGCCTCACGGTGGAGAAGCAGCTTCCACGCCAACACTGGTCCCTCCATACATTCTGGAGCACATTGTACAAGCGCCGGAAACATCCCCGGAATCCAAGGAGGCTGCTCGGCGGACCCTGGAGAGTCTACCGAAACAGAAGGGCGAGAAGGGCGAGTTGGTACCACACAAATTTCGCGATATATTCACGGCGCAGCATCACCAACCGCCAGCAAACATCAGAGCTGTCCAGTTAGTGGCCGAGAATGTCCATCCCGTGGGGGTCCCCGAGAATGCGCAGAAAGCTTACGATTACATTGGCAACACTTGGGACTTGATGTGGGATCAGCTCGGGCGGGACTCGATTGACAATGCAGGAATGTCGGTGATTGCTTCGGTCGACTATGGCTTGCAAATTGCGAACGCATTTTGGCTCCCGGCACAGCAACAGCTCTGCTTCGGGAATGGTGATAATATCATTTGGCACGACTTCACAACCTGCGTCGATGTCGTCGGGCATGAATTCGGTCACGGCATCAACAACAAGACGGCCAATCTTGAATATCTGAACCAATCAGGCGCGCTGAGCGAACACATTGCCGATGTGTTTGGCATCATGGTCAAACAGAAGGTCTTGAACCAGAAGTCGCAGCAGTCTGACTGGCTCATTGGCGAAGGCCTGTTCTTTCCGCCTCAGAATCCCCGCAGCCGTCGTACCGCCCTGCGCAGCATGAAGGCGCCGGGCACTGCTTACTTTGATCCAGGGGGCATCGGCGAGGATCGACAGGTCGACAGCATGAGCCGCTATGTCACTTTGGCACCCCCTGATTCAGCGCACGACTATGGCGGCGTGCACATCAATTCAGGAATTCCGAATAAGGCCTTCTACAACGCTTGTATGGCTTCGCCCAATTACGCCTGGCAAGACTTTGGCAAGGTTTGGTATAAAACGATGCTGTCGAGCAGTGTGCCCACGAACGCCACGTTCCAGCAGTTCGCTGATGTCACCTTTACGACTGCATGGAGCACGTTGGGTGGAGTGGGAGCGGGCCAAGTGATGAGTGCCTGGCGTGGCGTGGGCATCTATGTTCCATCCTCGGGAAAGGAACGCGTACCGGCGTCGTCGTCGCTTGCCAATGGACGAGATGGACCAGTGGCTCCAAACCCGGTCACGGTCACCATTCCCCCAAACACACAAGGACAGATCTATGCCATCTCCAATGCCAGTTGGACTCAGCGAGCCACTATCACAGGTGATGTTACCGGCCAGTTCATCGGCACAGGAGAAAACGTTCCAATGAAACTTGGAGACGGCACGGATGCCATTGAATTCGGAGTATCTCCAAGGGCTCGAACAGTGACCATTCGGTTCGAGTACAGCAATTCCCCCTCGAGGTGGAACCTCGCGCGTGTTCAAGCTCCTGTTATCATCTCCAAGGGCTTCTTCACCATCAACCAAATTGAATCGGAAGATTCTCCCGATAATGACTGGAACGACACCATCTTGACTATGGTTTATTTTGGTACTGGACCAGGTGAAGCTTCGGAGTCGAACCATGCTTGATGATTCGAGGGACCGGGTAAACCCTGTTCAAGTTACATATGTATGCGCCTTTAGGGAGCCGTGATAAATTCAATTCCTCGTATATGGCATGCCAATTTCGGTGACTTTTCATATTTACCATTCCAGTTAATAATAGTAGACTAAGTCCGTTTCTGCACGACGGGGAGGAAATTGAAAAGCCAAAACACGGGGTAAAACTCAACAAGTCGATGCATCGAATGCGTCGCATACTCAAAGCCTCTCGTGGAGAAAGGTCGAGCGATGCTTGTTGCCTGAACTGGCTGGGAATGCATCGATCTCTACCCTGCCTCGACCTACTCTCTTATGCTTCCGGCCCTCTAGGGGTCCTACCAATGCCTTTCCCCAAGATGCTAGATGACGACCCCGCCCCGCTTCCACTGGGCTACTGCGTATTGAATTTTAGGTAAGATGTTCTACGGGTTAGGGTTAGTTGCAATGATGCGGCTGTGGGGCTGACCGATGAGCAGCGACCTCTATGAATGAATCATCTTCGGGCAGTACGCAGTACGTAGGCGCCCCCTGTCAGCCTACATATACGTCGCGCATGTTCACTACTCGCCGCTCTACACAGTACCAGAAGTACAGTATACGTACTAGCTGGATCTATGTGATCAGTGATAAAAATTGGCTCTCCTATAGCATATGGCACTAATAAATGGCTCCGGTCTACCTTTACCTTTACCATAATACAGTCCAGATACAGTGGTGGTAGCACTACTGTAGTACAGTAGTTTATCCGAAGTAGCCGAGTGATCCAACTGGGCAGGTATAATAGCGATGACTGAATCTCGGATTAACTGTCGATGAGAAACGGTATAGTATGAGGCTGTAATACAAACTCCGGATCCGGCAAAGTTCCCGTATAAAACGGTGGCGATCATATGCAACAGCAATGATTGTAGCTGCAGGTTGGTACAGTGGAAGTGATCTCATACACCTTTCACAGCTGGATAAAAAAATTTTCCTTACATGCGCTAGGGATAAACTCTAATTCACATAGTCAATCTACAATTTGCGGCATCTTGCTACTCTAAACCACAGATCAAACAAAGTCCACATAGCTAGTCAAACTTCCAACATTGAACATATGAATTACACGCAAGACTCCAATCAGTCAAGAGATCTCTTGCCCAAAAAGTGCCCACCCGAATTGGTCATATGCGTCTCCCACCTGCATTCCCACCAAGACTTTGCGTGCCGCAAAGCTAGTCGCGCAGATGAAATTTACTCTCGAGGGTTAGGGTTTTCCGAATAAAAAAATTTCACGATAAGCGGTCGCGCTTTGATACTCGGAGCCGGCTAATGGCCGGGTGAAAAAAAAAATAAAAAGATTGTCAAACCCGTTTTTGAAAACTTTTTTCCTCTCTTCTTGATTATCTCTCTCCATCTCTTCTCTCTCGGAGCAAAAAAAATCACCTGAACGTGAAGCACTCGGGTACCTTGTAATTAATCACCAGCTTTAACAACATCGCTAGTACTATCTTTGAAAAAAGGACTTTTACTAGAGATTTATTCTAACGAAAAATTTTCAATCGAAAAAAAATTGTTTTTTGATTTCATTTAATTTGGTATGTCAATATTATTATGGAATTTGTGGCGAAGAGACTAACAAAAAAGATAGATAGAGCTATCAAGCACTTTTACACATTTGAAGTGGTATATCCGTTTTTGGTTTACTACTTTTTGATTTATTTGGTTATCCATTAAAGCGTTAAAAGAAGACAGATTGACAAGGTATGTCTCCTCCAATTATGAAAGAAATACCAGGAGAGTATGTGCTAACAAATCAGAAAAATGACTGGTCCATCGTTGCCTATCTTTCCACCGTTGCATCCAACTGACAAGCTTGTGGCTTTGGAGCTCAAGAATGGAGTAGTCGTCCAGGGTTACTCTTTCGGTGCCGATAAGTCAGCTGCTGGTGAGCTTGTCTTCCAGACCGGCATGGTCGGCTATCCAGAGTCCATCACCGATCCGTCCTACGAGGGTCAGATCTTGGTCATCACGTTCCCTCTGGTTGGCAACTACGGTGTCCCATCGCGAGAAGAGATGGACGAGGTCGTCAAGGGGCTGCCAAAGTACTTTGAGTCGAACCGAATCCACGTGACCGGTCTGGTGATCGCCTCCTACACCGAGCAGTACTCCCACTACTTGGCCAAGTCTTCCCTTGGCGAGTGGCTCAAGGAGGAGGGCATTCCAGCCATGTACGGTGTCGACACTCGAGGCCTTACCAAGCTCATCCGAACTGAGGGTTCCACCCTGTCTCGACTCATGATCCAGAAGGACTCGTTCGACCCAGCTGCCCCGTGGCAGCAACAGTTCGAGACCCCAGAGTGGGTTGACCCGAACGTTAAGAACCTGGTTGCCCAGGTCTCCCTCAAGGAGCCAGTTCTCTACACTCCGTCCCCAGAGACCGCTGTCAAGGGCCCAGACGGCAAGACTCTGCGAGTTGTTGCCCTCGACGTCGGTATCAAGTACAACCAGATCCGATGCTTTGTCCGACGAGGCGTTGAGTTGCTCGTTGTCCCATGGAACTACGATTTCACCCAGGAGAAGTACGACGGTCTGTTCCTCTCCAACGGTCCAGGTGATCCAGCGACCCTCACTGAGGTCTCTGCGCGACTCGCCAAGGCCCTTGCTGAGGAGAAGACTCCAATCTTTGGTATCTGCTTGGGTCATCAGTTGCTTTCTATGGCCAGTGGCGCTTCTACCCACAAGCTCAAGTTCGGTAACCGTGGCCACAACATCCCAGCTACCAACTTGATCAGCGGTCGATGCTACATCACCTCGCAGAACCACGGTTACGCCGTTGATGTCGAGACTTTGCAGCCAGGCTGGAAGCCATTGTTTGTCAACTCCAACGATGGTTCCAACGAGGGTATCTACCACACTTCCAAGCCATTCTTCTCGGTCCAGTTCCACCCAGAGTCGACCCCAGGTCCTCGGGACACCGAGTTCATGTTCGATGTGTTCATCAAGTCGATCCTCGACCACAAGAAGACTGGTGTCCTGAAGGCGATTGAGTTCCCAGGCGGTCTTAAGGAGGACAATGAGAAGAAGCACCCAAGAGTTAAGGCCAAGAAGGTGCTTGTTCTTGGTTCTGGTGGTCTTTCCATTGGTCAGGCCGGTGAGTTTGACTACTCTGGTTCCCAGGCCATCAAGGCGCTCAAGGAAGAGGGTATCTACACCATTCTCATCAACCCGAACATTGCCACCATTCAGACCTCCAAGGGTCTTGCTGACAAGGTCTACTTCCTGCCGGTCAACCCAGAGTTTGTGCGAAAGGTCATCAAGTACGAGCGGCCAGATGCCATCTACTGCACTTTTGGTGGCCAGACCGCTCTTAACGTTGGTATCAAGCTGAAGGATGAGTTTGAGTCCCTTGGCGTCAAGGTTCTTGGTACTCCAATTGATACCATCATCACCACCGAGGACCGAGAGCTGTTTGCTCGATCCATGGAGGAGATTGGCGAGAAGTGTGCCAAGTCTGCCACTGCCTCTTCCGTTGCTGAGGCTCTTGAGGCTGTCAAGGAGATCCAGTACCCAGTCATTGTCCGAGCTGCTTACGCTCTCGGTGGTCTTGGTTCCGGATTCGCCGAGAACGAGGAGCAGCTTGTTGCGCTTTGTAACAAGGCTTTCGCTGCTTCTCCGCAGGTGTTGGTTGAGCGATCCATGAAGGGCTGGAAGGAGATTGAGTACGAAGTCGTGCGAGATGCCTACGACAACTGTATTACCGTCTGCAACATGGAGAACTTTGACCCTCTCGGTATCCACACTGGCGACTCCATTGTCGTTGCTCCTTCCCAGACTTTGTCTGATGAGGACTACAACATGCTGCGAACCACCGCTGTCAACGTTATTCGACACTTGGGCGTTGTCGGTGAGTGCAACATCCAGTACGCTCTTAACCCCTTCTCGAAGGAGTACTGCATTATCGAGGTTAACGCACGACTCTCGCGATCCTCTGCTTTGGCTTCTAAGGCCACTGGTTATCCTCTGGCTTTCATTGCTGCCAAGTTGGGTCTTAACATTCCGTTGAACGAGATCCAAAACTCGGTCACCAAGTCCACTTGCGCCTGCTTCGAGCCATCTCTGGATTACGTGGTGGTCAAGATCCCACGATGGGACTTGAAGAAGTTCACTCGAGTCAGCAAGGAGCTTTCCTCCTCTATGAAGTCGGTTGGTGAGGTCATGAGCATTGGTCGAACCTTTGAAGAGGCTATCCAGAAGGCTATTCGGTCTACTGACTACCATAACCTTGGTTTCAACGCCACCGAGGCCCTCATGTCCATTGACATTGACTCTGAGCTGCAGACTCCGTCTGACCAGCGACTGTTTGCCATTGCCAACGCCTTTGAGAGTGGCTACACCGTCGATAAGGTGTGGTCCCTCACCAAGATTGACAAGTGGTTCCTGAACAAGCTGCACTACCTTATTACGTTTGCTAAGGGCATGACCCAGTACGCTTCCAAGGAGATCCCAGTCGGCTTGCTGCGAGAGGCTAAGCAGCTCGGTTTCGAGGATCGACAGATTGCCAAGTTCGTCAACTCCAACGAGTTGTCTATCCGGCAACAGCGAACCAACGCCGGTATCCGACCATTCGTCAAGCAGATTGATACTGTGGCTGCTGAGTTCCCGGCTTACACCAACTACTTGTACATGACCTACAATGCCGATTGCCACGATCTGACTTTCGACGATCACGGTGTCATGGTGCTTGGTTCCGGTGTGTACCGAATTGGTTCTTCTGTTGAGTTTGACTGGTGTGCTGTGCGAGCCGTGCGAACTCTGCGAGAGCAGGGTGTCAAGACTATTATGGTCAACTACAACCCAGAGACTGTTTCCACCGATTACGACGAGGCTGATCGACTCTACTTTGAGGTTATTAACATTGAGCGAATCCTCGATATCTACGAGCTGGAGACTTCTTCTGGTGTTGTCATCTCCATGGGTGGTCAGACTTCTAACAACATTGCGCTGACTCTGCACCGACAGAACGTCAATATTCTGGGTACCTCTCCAGAGATGATCGATTCTGCTGAGAACCGATACAAGTTCTCGCGAATGCTTGACCGAATTGGCGTTGACCAGCCGGCTTGGAAGGAGCTTACCTCCTTTGAGGAGGCTGAGGAGTTCGCTGAGAAGGTTTCGTACCCAGTCTTGGTTCGACCATCTTATGTTCTTTCTGGTGCTGCCATGAACACCGTCTATTCGCGAGATGATCTGGCCAGCTACCTCAACCAGGCTGTAGAGGTTTCTCGAGACTACCCGGTCGTCATTACCAAGTACATTGAGAACGCCAAGGAGATTGAGATGGACGCTGTTGCTAAGGACGGTAAGATGATTATGCACGTTGTTTCTGAGCACGTTGAGAACGCCGGTGTGCACTCTGGTGACGCTACCCTTATTGTGCCACCACAGGATCTCGACCCAGAGACTGTGCGACGAATTGTTGAGGCCACCGCCAAGATTGGTAACGCCTTGAACGTTACTGGTCCGTACAACATTCAGTTCATCGCCAAGGACAACGAAATCAAGGTTATTGAGTGCAACGTGCGAGCCTCGCGATCCTTCCCATTCGTGTCCAAGGTTATGGGTGTCGATCTTATCGAGATGGCTACCAAGGTCATTACTGGCATGCCAGTCCAGCCATACCCACTGCAGCCGCTTCCAGAGGATTACGTTGCCATTAAGGTGCCACAGTTCTCCTTCTCGCGACTTTCTGGCGCCGATCCAGTCCTCGGTGTTGAGATGGCCTCCACTGGTGAGGTTGCTTGCTTCGGTCACAACAAGTACGAGGCCTACATCAAGTCTCTCATCGCCACCGGCTTCCAGCTGCCGCGAAAGAACATTTTGCTTTCCATTGGCTCCTACAAGGAGAAGCAGGAGCTGCTGCCAGCTGTCAAGGGGCTTCACCAGCTTGGCTACAACCTGTTTGCTACCGCCGGTACTGCGGACTTCATCCGGGAGCACAACATCCCGGTCCAGTACTTGGAGCTTCTGGATGATCCTGAAGAGGAGGAGAAGCAAGAGTTCTCGCTGACCCAGCATTTGGCCAACAACCTGATTGACCTGTATATCAACCTGCCATCCAACAACCGGTTCCGACGACCTTCCTCTTACATGTCCAAGGGTTACCGAACTCGACGAATGGCTGTTGACTATGCTGTGCCACTGGTGACCAACGTTAAGTGCGCCAAGCTTTTGATTGAGGCTTTGGCCCGAAACGAGTCTCTGGAGATCTCTTCGCTGGATGCCCAGTCTTCCAACAAGCAGGTTGTTCTTCCGGGTCTCATCAACACGACGACCTTTGTGCCACACTTAGTCTCTTCTGCTGCTGACTTCGAGGCTATCTCCAAGGTCTCCCTTGCTGCTGGCTTCAGCATGACCCGAGTGCTCCCAGTCGGTGTTGATGGCTCCATTGTGGACTCCAAGTCCCTTGAGGTTGCCCAGAGCCTTGCTGCCAAGAACGTTTACATTGACTATAACTTCTCGGTTGCTGCTACCGCCACTAACTCGAGCGAGTTGGCCAAGCTGACCGGTTCTGTTGGCTCTTTGGTCATTCCGTTCAACAACCTGGCAGGTAACCTGGACAAGGTCGCTGCTGTTTCGAACCACTTTAACATCTGGCCGGTGAGCAAGCCAATTGTCACTGATGCCAAGGCGACTGACCTTGCCTCGATTTTGCTGTTGGCTAGCCTGCACAACCGACCAGTCCACATCACCAATGTGACTAGCCGATCCGATATTGGTCTCATTGCCATGTCCAAGGAGAAGAACCTGCAGGTTACCTGCGATGTGTGCATCCACGCGCTCTTCCTCTCGCAGGAGGACTTCCCACAGTGCACTGCTCTGCCTACCAAGGACGACCAGGAGGCCCTCTGGGAGAACCTTAAGGTCATTGACATCTTCACCGTCGGCTTCCTGCCATCCCAGCTCGCTCAGTCCCTGGGCAAGCCATTGGTGGCTGGTGAGGGCATTGCAGATGCTTTGCCATTGCTTCTGACCGCCGTCCGAGATGGTCGACTCACCGTTGAGGATATTGTCGAGAAGATGCATTCCAACCCGATCAAGATCTTTGAGCTTCACGAACAGGATGCTACCTCTGTTGAAGTCGACATGGACCGGCCAACTGTGGCCAAGTCCGAGATCTTGGCTGGTAAGCAGCTCTACGGTACCGTTGAGCGAGTTCTATTCGATGGTAAGACCGTCTGCTTCGAAGGTGAGCTTACTGTGACTGGTCCAGTTGGCAAGGACTACTCTGCTCATCGACTGACCAAGCCAACCGTGGTCGCTTCTACGCCAGTCGCCCACCACGCCGTTATTGCCACGACTCCAACCCGGGCCTACTCTCGGCCAGAGTCTGCTGCCGCCGCTGTTTCCCCAGCTCCGGTCATGGTGGATGGTTCTGCTACTGACGATACTGCTCTGGTGGCTGAGGCTGCTTTGCGAAACAAGATGCTGGTCACTCCAGAGCTCGCTCCGCCTACTGCCTTGATGCAGGCCCTCAAGAAGAACCCATTCTTGCGACGACATGTTGTCAGTGTTAGCCAGTTCACGCGGTCTGACTTGCACCTCCTGTTCACTTTGGCTCAGGAGATGCGACTGGCCGTTGAGCGAGTGGGTGTTCTCGACTTGCTTCGAGGCCGAGTCTTGGCAACTCTCTTCTACGAGCCATCGACGCGAACTCAGAGCTCCTTCGATGTAGCTATGCAGCGACTTGGTGGTCGAATCTTGAATATTGACACCAACTCTTCGTCTGTCCAGAAAGGAGAGACCCTGCAGGACACTGTTCGAACTTTGGCTGCTTACACCGATGCCATTGTGTTGCGACACCCAGACGAGACGAGCATCCACACTGCTGCCAAGTACTCGAGCATTCCAGTCATCAACGGTGGCAACGGCTCTGTCGAACACCCAACCCAGGCGATGCTTGACCTGTTTACCATCCGAGAGGAGTTGGGCACTGTCAATGGCTTCACCCTCACCTTCATGGGTGACTTGAAGTACGGCCGAACTGTGCACTCGCTTACCCAGTTGCTTTCCTACTACAACGTTAAGGTCAACTTGGTGTGCCCGAAGGAGCTGTCGCTGCCTGAGCAGATCACTGAACAGCTGCGAAAGACTGGCATGCTGGGTACCATCTCTGAGACTCTGACCGACGATATCCTGGGCCAGACTGACGTTCTCTATTGCACTCGAGTCCAGAAGGAGCGATTCACTGATGCTGCTGAGTACGAGCGACTCAAGGACTGCTACGTTGTTGATCTTAACGTGTTGAGCAAGGCCAAGAAGCACATGTGTGTTATGCACCCGCTTCCACGGGTGAACGAGATTAGCGAAGAGGTTGATTTTGACCACCGAGCCGCCTACTTCCGACAGATGCGATATGGTCTCTTTGTGCGAATGGCGCTGTTGGCTATGGTCATTGGTGCCGAGTTCTAAGGGATTTTTTGAGGGGGAATGTTTATAATATTGAATATTTTGTAGAATAGTAGCATCTTTCAATTGTGTCCCGTATTGATTTATTTGCGTACGTTTTTAGTTTACGTACGTTTTATGTATTTGTATATAGTTTAATTTATTTTATTTTTTTATTTTATTTTTTATTTTTTATTTTTTTCTTTCTATTTCATTTTCTAAAGCAACTTGAATACCTTTCTATTGTGCTCTTAGAGATTCACCAAACTTAGCTAGAGAGGAAATTTTAGCCAATGATGGATCATTGCCGACAAGTGATGAGGTCCTCCGGATAAGAGAACCTGCTATTCGAGTCATTCGAAGCTATACGAACGATCTGCTGGGGGTCCTAATAGAGTAGTCATCAATTAGTCCACTACGTACACTAAATGGTCAGAAGATCTAAAATAACTCTTGGCAGTGTTGCCCATGATTGAGTTCAATGCCCGGACTATTTCATCCTTTTCGATTGTGACTCTCTCCGCCTTTGCTCCACATTCCGATTGCAGTCTACGAACTGCCTCGCGGAAGTCAAGAAAAGACACGGGCTTGTAATCGGCTATAGCCCTCATCATCAATACATCGTCCGAATACTTGACGAAAAAGAGTTGCCGGAAAATCTGCTCTGGGGACAATCTGCCGTAAAACGTATCAAGCTCAGGATAGTCTGCCAGCACGTTCTCCTCATCCACTAATTCCTTGACTGCAGCCATTAGAGAAAAATAGTTATCCAGTTCCGTGTACTTATCAGGCACATTGGTGGCTAGATATAGTAGCACTGTTGTTGCTTCAGCACTGATGTGATCCTGATACCATTCATCAGCCTCCTCAATTAGTTCGTCCACTGACTCTCCTTCAAGTTCTATGCGCCATTCCTGCTCAATTTGATGTTTTAGATCATGAAACAGATCGTTTTCAAGAGTGCCAAGAATAATATCTTGAGCGTAATGGCACTTCAATTCCTGGCAGGCTCTCTCTCGAATGTCATCAATTTCATTTCTCGCCTCGATGTAAGTGTCACTGGTAATTGAGGTGCTTGCGTGCCGCATACTAAGGTATTTCTCCACTAGTTCCTCAATTAGAGCGTAATGCCTAACCTCTAGATCCACTATTGCATCAGCAACGTCTTTGCTACCTGCTCGTGCTAATTGGTCGTACAGCTGCTTATCAGTAATATCAGGTAGTAGCATGAAGCCATCGTGACGCAATTCTTCGACAACAACTGTTTCCCTTGGCGGTCGCCGGCTAGACAATATCTCAGCATATCGCTCAACGTGCTCCATGAGAATTTTTCGACTCAACGATGAATAAAACCAATTCTGATGACTTGTATACATGTATTCGTGCACTCTACAACGGGTTGCAGTTTGATAAACTTATTCGCTTTTAATTTTTACTGTAACGCTTGCACTCTTGTGGCAGATCTGTAACGCGCTAATACTGCTGAAACGCACAAAGTACAAAAGTTATGCCCACTTTGAAGTCGAATACTGAATTCAGCAAATCATACAGCTCATATAAGCTCGCTATCCTCCATAAATTACCATATTAATTGTATATGGTACCAGTACCCGGTAGTACTGTATCTGTTTACGATTTTCTGTATCGACGTACGGCGCGCCAATATTCAAACACGGCTGGTGCGATCTTCAAAATCTACATGCTGCCAAAAATCGAATTTGTTCACTTCTACCGCTAATAAAGTTATAATTTACATTAGCTCCAGCTGATAGAGAAAATTCCAATGATTGTCACTTATGTTGGAAGTCAAAAGGCGAACAGATCTGGAATCCGAAATTCTCGACAGTCTATGGACAGCGGCTCTGAAATACCGGTAGATATATTCTCAACATGTTTAAGAGCTGTAGAAGAGTCCTACACCGCTCAAAGAACACGAAACCTTTAAAAAGGTCAACCACTCAATGCCAGTTGAATTATCCAGCATGCCGCTGTCGAGTCAAGGAAGACCACTGCACCAATCAACGAGCCTCAGTTCTTTCAGAAGCTGGGGTACAATCGAATTGTGTCGAGGCCGATTACAGAGATAATCAACTTCCAACATTTCACGCTTTCCCTTCACTCAAATGGAACGAAAGATCAATGGTTTAAGGAAGCCGCTGCAAATTTATGGAATGTGGATTCAAGTCCTTTCTGGAAGGTACTAAGTTTGTCAAATCCCACAGGCAGCATATTTCTACTGGAGAAGCTCCTGCGAGCGCAACCCGATAAAACGATGCTGAAGGCGCCCAGCGGCGATGACCGAAAGAGCTCCATCGAAACAATGATAAAAAGTTTGGTAAGCCAAGGGTCCTTATCCGCATCCTTGACTGGCTGGTGATCAACTTTATCAACGCGTCGATAGCACCTTAAAGCTCACCGAGCGGGGTGGTTATTTCGGCAAAGTTATCCTTGAAAGTCTAAAGGAAGAAATGTTGAGGTTGAGGTCGTCGAACTGTCCATGGCAACATTGTTACTATATCAAGAGCCTCATGACCCGAGTGGATGCTTTGCTGGGTTCTTCAAGATACTGGCGCTGGAAAGGACATTTCTCCATATCTTCACAGATTCAACAACAAGAAACGAGCACCTGCGGTGAGTCTAGGTGATGTGTTTCTTGGAGAAAAGATCACGGTGACTAAGGCCAGTCTCCTGAGATTCGCATACGTGAATAATGTTGAAATCTCAATGACTGGAGTATATTATAGTCCAAATGCCCATGGAACTACTCAATTTACGTCGATACCCAGATTCAATTACTATATTTGGAATGAGAAAGACAAATGTCTACATCCAAAAAATGCCGAAACTAACAAAATTTTCGAGCCGTATACTAAAACTGACGAGCAAGATTTAACCTATGCTAACTTCAATGAGTGGAGAAAAGACCCTATCATGATCGAAGCTTTTCAGGCAAGTGGAACCCGAGGAATAAGACTGTCGCGATACACAATCTTCACCATGTCGGTTTCCCCGACATTATCCAGACAGCTCCGAGACAAGGGAATTCTTTATGGAAAGATTACAAGATTGGCCAATCTGAAGTGGAAAAGCTGGACCCGGAAAGCTTTTCCTGCGCATTCTGCGAAAAGGCCAAGTACCGAGATCGGTCCTATCATTTGACATTTACGAAGGCTGGTAAACCGGGCAAAATCCTACACGTTGAGATAGCAGGACCGCTACCCAAGAGCGTTAACGGTGAACGCTCCCTTTGCGTCGTTATTGTTGGAGGTTAGAGAATAACGCACCAGGAAATACCTAAGCGTATGCACCAAAGAACGTGGAAAGTCCTGCGGCTCAGCCGTAAAGGTAGACTCCTTGAAGCGCGCGCTACTCGGAAGTACGGCACGAGTATAAATTTGCACTAACCATCTTTTACTTCTTTCCTTCTCTACCGTCTTTAATGTAGACATTTTCGGTACTCGTGTCTAACTTTGTACTTCTGTATAAATTAGGGTCAGATATAATGTGTAATTGATATTTGACTTCCAACACCCAGGAGCCATAATAGGAATCTATTGTCTAGATCTATTTAGCCTCCAACAGTTATAGATGACAAGACGCAATTTGTTTGGGTTTTCCCTTTTCTGAGAAAGAGCGACGCTCTAGGATAATCAAACGACTGATCACACGCGTGACTTAATTAAGTCAAATGAATTTGGTCAGCTAACGGTTGTGAGTTCAACAGCGGAGAGCTCGATCGAGATATCGTGGAGTACTACTACGTGCGCGTGTATAAATCAATTGCAGCCGCGTGCGGCTCGAGCCTCGTGAGCCGCACGGATTTTGCCGGCCGGCCGGCCGCCGCAGAAGCAAAAAAGATATCGACACCAGCAGGACTCGAACCTGCGCGGGAAAATCCCAAGAGATTTCTAATCTCTCGCCTTAACCGCTCGGCCATAGTGCCTAATTCGTTGATTTAATTTTAAAAATATGTCATCCAATACTTGCACGCTAAAATCACGTGAAAATCACGTGATTTATTCTTTATTGACGATTTTCTCTGCAATTTATCAAGAAACTGTATCGATATCATATGCAATCTTGTCAGTGGTTCTTGAGATTTATGCTAGTGTTATTAACTAGTTACATTTGGCATCAATGAACCAGAAAATATCCAACATCCGGTCCTGAATGAATCGTCTGAATGAATCGAATGAATGAATGAATGAGAACCGACATGCACAACGAAAAAGTGCAAAACAACGAAGAAACCCAAAAAGCAGCCGAAGACCCCCCGGAAGGGACCGGAAAGTCCCAGGAAAAGAATCTTCAGGCCGAGACGAACAATTTGATACCC